>NC_134573.1:157711852-158011852 GCF_050947875.1 Dermacentor variabilis
CGAGTGCAACTCAAGGCCTCACTCCGCAACTCTGATACTGTTTTCATTCGTGGTTCGCCGTTCGAACGCTAGTGACTGTTAGCGAACATTCCTTTGCGAGTGTATGCACACTTACTGTCTCTTTCATCATCATCATCATCATCAGCCTGGTTACGCCCACTGCAGGGCAAAGGCCTCTCCCATACTTCTCCAACAACCCCGGTCATGTACTAATTGTGGCCATGCCGTCCCTGCAAACTTCTTAATCTCATCCGCCCACCTAACTTTCTGCCGCCCCCTGCTACGCTTCCCTTCCCTTGGGATCCAGTCCGTAACCCTTAATGACCATCGGTTATCTTCCCTCCTCATTACATGTCCTGCCCATGCCCATTTCTTTTTCTTGATTTCAACTAAGATGTCATTAACTCGCGTTTGTTCCCTCACCCAATCTGCTCTTTTCTTATCCCTTAACGTTACACCTATCATTCTTCGTTCCATAGCTCGTTGTGTCGTCCTCAATTTGAGTAGAACCCTTTTAGTAAGCCTCCAGGTTTCTGCCCCGTAGGTGAGTACTGGTAAGACACAGCTATTATATACTTTTCTCTTGAGGGATAATGGCAACCTGCTGTTCATGATTTGGGAATGCCTGCCAAACGCACCCCAGCCCATTCTTATTCTTCTGGTTATTTCCGTCTCATGATCCGGATCCGCCGTGACTACCTGCCCTAAGTAGATGTATTCCCTTACGACTTCCAGTGCCTCGCTGCCTATTGTAAATTGCTGTTCTCTCCCGAGACTGTTAAGCATTACTTTAGTTTTCTGCAGATTAATTTTTAGACCCACTCTTCTGCTTTGCCTCTCCAGGTCAGTGATCATGCATTGCAATTGGTCCCCTGAGTTACTAAGCAAGGCAATATCATCAGCGAATCGCAAGTTACTAAGGTATTCTCCATTAACTTTTATCCCCAATTCTTCCCAATCCAGGTCTCTGAATACCTCCTGTAAACACGCTGTGAATAGCATTGGAGATATCGTATCTCCCTGCCTGACGCCTTTCTTTATTGGGATTTTGTTGCTTGCTTTATGGAGGACTACGGTGGCTGTGGAGCCGCTATAGATATCTTCCAGTATTTTTACATATGGCTCATCTACAGCCTGATTCCGTAATGCCTCCATGACTGCTGAGGTTTCGACTGAATCAAACGCTTTCTCGTAATCAATGAAAGCTATATATAAGGGTTGGTTATATTCTGCACATTTCTCTATCACTTGATTGATAGTGTGAATATGGTCTAATGTTGAGTAGCCTTTACGGAATCCTGCCTGGTCCTTTGGTTGACAGAAGTCTAAGGTGTTCCTGATTCTATTTGCAATTACCTTAGTAAATACTTTGTAGGCAACGGACAGTAAGCTGATCGGTCTATAATTTTTCAAGTCTTTGGCGTCCCCTTTCTTATGGATTAGGATTATGTTAGCGTTCTTCCAAGATTCCGGTACGCTCGAGGTCATGAGGCATTGCGTATACAGGGTGGACAGTTTCTCTAGAACAATCTGTCCACCATCCTTCAACAAACCTGCTGTTACCTGATCCTCCCCAGCTGCCTTCCCCCTTTGCATATCTCCTAAGGCTTTCTTTACTTCTTCCGGCGTTACCTTCGGGATTTCGAATTCCTCTAGACTATTTTCTCTTCCATTATCGTCGTGGATGCCACTGGTACTGTATAAATCTCTATAGAACTCCTCAGCCACTTGAACTATCTCATCCATATTAGTAATGATATTGCCGGCTTTGTCTCTTAGCGCATACATCTCATTCTTGCCAATTCCTAGTTTCTTCTTCACTGTTTTCAGGCTTCCTCCGTTCCTGAGAGCATGTTCAATTCTATCCATATTATACTTCCTTATGTCAGCTGTCTTACGCTTGTTGATTAACTTCGAAAGTTCTGCAAGTTCTATTCTATCTGTAGGGTTAGATGCTTTCATACATTGGCGTTTCTTGATCAGATCTTTCGTCTCCTGCGATAGTTTGCTGGTATCCTGCCTAACGGAGTTACCACCGACTTCCATTGCACACTCCTTAATGATGCCCACAAGATTGTCGTTTATTGCTTCAACATTAAGGTCCTCTTCCTGAGTTAAAGCTGAATACCTGTTCTGTAGCTTGATATGGAATTCCTCTATTTTCCCTCTTACCGCTAACTCATTGATCGGCTTCTTATGTGCCAGTTTCTTCCGTTCCCTCCTCAGGTCTAGGCTAATTCGAGTTCTTACCATCCTGTGGTCACTGCAGCGCACCTTGCCGAGCACGTCCACATCTTGTATGATGCCAGGGTTAGCGCAGAGTATGAAGTCTATTTCATTTCTAGTCTCGCCGTTCGGGCTCCTCCACGTCCACTTTCGGCTATCCCGCTTGCGGAAGAAGGTATTCATTATCCTCATATTATTCTGTTCCGCAAACTCTACTAATAACTCTCCCCTGCTATTCCTAGTGCCTATGCCATATTCACCCACTGCCTTGTCTCCAGCCTGCTTCTTGCCTACCTTGGCATTAAAGTCGCCCATTAGTATAGTGTATTTAGTTTTCACTCTGCCCATCGCCGATTCCACGTCTTCGTAGAAGCTTTCGACTTCCTGGTCATCATGACTGGATGTAGGGGCGTAGACCTGTACAATCTTCATTTTGCACCTCTTATTAAGTTTCACAACAAGACCTGCCACCCTCTCGTTAATGCTATAGAATTCCTGTATGTTACCAGCTATATTCTTATTAACCAGGAATCCGACTCCTAGTTCTCTTCTCTCCGCTCTGTCTCTTTAGCATTTTTCATATCTTTCTTTTTTCTCATCCATCCTTCCCTCTTTCTCCTTTCCCAAGTGTAGGGCAGCCAACCGGGCACGTCCTTGGTTAAGCTCCTTGTCTTTACCTCTTCTTTGCTTTCTCTCTCACTCTCTCTCTACTTACGGCTACATCGTCTCGCCGAATGCGAGAACTGGTACAGCTTACGTGACACCGACCGCTCCCTGCATGTCCACCCAACCATTCCGCCGCACGCTTATCCGAAAGAGTGCCCCGTAATGCACAACACGCTAGATGCCATAAACGGGCCTCAACATTATTCTTTTGTAGACATCCTCCTTGCTCGCGATTCGTTCATGTATACCGCTTGCTCACTGCATCTCGTTATTGCGACCATGTAGGTATTTTTTTTAATGCTTTGCGGCTGTGTAATGGTGACACATGTAATGGTCTGACCGTTGATCTCAGCGTCCATAGGCGCCGCGCAAGTTACCATTGCGTTATATACCGGGGAGGGGGGAGGGGGAGGCTTACTGCATCCGAAGCTACGTAAATATAGTACGGTCATAGACGTCTCAGTACGCGCTGTATCGCAGCTGTTTGCGGCTGTTTTCAATATATGACGCTTACTGCAGAATAACTATTTCAAATATGATTAAAACTTGTAGACGGTAGGCTCCGTCAAGTTACGCATTAAGATTGTGCACATTTGCGTTGCCGTTATGCGATGTACCGTGCTTTCGGTGGCGAGCGCAAGTGGTGCACTGTGGGGCCACGGGTTGTAGCTAGGTGTCTTCCTTCGCTCGGTTAGTGTTAAATAGGTTCAGACCTGCGACCCCTTTCATGTAATTAACTACATGATATTTTGGAACATGGAAAGTATCAGACTTGACGTCACATCGAATTACGTGACGCATGCCTGTATCTTTTCTTCATCTGTCACGCATTATATTTTTGGCCGTGAATGCCAGTATTGAGAGGTCTCTCTAGTCTTTGTTGCGTTGCTGGCAACGCATGGAACTTAGTGTAACCTGATCGTGTAAAAGCAACCGCCACCGGTTAGAGAGTCCGAGAGAAAGAGAGAGAGAGAGAGAGAGAGAGAGAGAGAGAGGGAGAGAGAGAGAGAGAGAGAGAGAGAGAGAGAGAGAGAGAGAGAGAGAGAGAGAGAGAGAGAGAGAGAGAGAGAGAGAGAGAGAGAGAGAGAGAGAGAGAGAGAGAGAGAGAGAGAGAGAGAGAGAAGGAACTTTATTAATGAATGGCCGGCAGTTTCCTTGTGGTGGCCTCAGGTGGCGGCTCGAAGTCCTTGGACTCGGGCCGCATCTTTGGCTTGCCGGACGGCCCAGAGCCCAGAGAGTCCAAGAACTTGAATTTATTGGTGGTAGCGTTCGCGCGGCATCCTGAATCTCATTGAAAGCGAAATTCGCTTTTCGTTTCATTTAGGAACTGGGGTTACCGACCGTGTTGTGTCCAGTCGAGATGACCAAATCTCCAGACTGTTTTTTTTTTCTACTGAATAACAATACCTAAACCAGAGTTCTTTCTTTTTTTCTTGTAATGTCGTACACATCGGCTGCACATTCTTTTCCTTTGTGTTCTGTTGTATTGTCTTAAACACGGAGACGATCTTGTTTTTGCCTTGGTTCTAGTTCTATGGTATGCCCTAATCGTTCGCAACAACTGCATATGTACCGGTAGCATGTTAGCGAGGTAACTGCTGCACTTGTAATTGGCGACGTGCTATGACAACAACAACAACAACAACAACCACAAAAAAAACGTTTCTGCAACATTGTTGCACTTACAAACAGACGGCTCCTGGCACTGACAGGGTAGGTCGTGCCACCAGATTCCATGTGTGGTTACTACATCGGCAGAAAATGCTTCTCGCCATTTGCGAGGACGCGGACGCGGGAGGAACGGGAAGATCAAAGAACTTCCCGATTCTCGCAGTCTCTGCTGTGCTCCCCTTTGAAGACGCAGCCAGTGTTTTCTACGCTATGCAATTGCCAAGCATGGCCGAGTGAGTCGAGGGGCTCCACTCTCACTCTAAAGGCAGCTGACGCGCCCAGGCACCCACGCTGGCGCCCACTTTAACGGATCAATCAGGCGTTCACCGTGTGAGTTCATTGTAATCCTGGTCCGTGACGAGTGCAAGAACATGTATAAATTGGCCAGTGCAGCTAGGTTACCCGCCAATAGCCACGGCCAACGTGAGGCGTGAAAAAAAAAACCAAACAAACGAAAACGCACTAATGGGTATTCTTGGTGGACGAGAAAGCACGGTCGCTCCCTTCTAAAACGCGATCGAGGGCTGTTTGCTTTAGAAAAGCCCATTCGGTGCTTTCTAAAGGGGCGATTTCGGCCTCTGCTTTCACATTAGCGCAAGTCGCTATAAGGGAGAGAACGACGTTGGGAGCTTGATAAACAACAACAAAGCCAAAGCCTGATGGGGATAGAAGCACTGCGCCAACGAAAGGGAGCGAAACCTGATGGAGCCGAGTACAGAAGGGCATGCCGGACACTTTGGTGTCACGTTCCCGCCATCTATGTTCCCAGTTTTAGTCGTCTTCCCGCAGCGCTGGGCTGTTCCCCTGCCTGCTTTCGTTATACGGCCCCCATTTTTACTGCTTTGCTCAGTCCACGCGGAGGGCGCAAACAACTATGCTACGGTGGTGGCAGTAGTGCGAACCCTTGCTTGGGGGGGGGGGGGGCGAAGGAAAAGAAGAAAGCGAGAAAAAAAAATGTGCGCGTGGGATTGTGTTGTTACGCAAGCGAGGGAAAGGCTACAGTAATGTTAGGTCCCGCCGCTAAGGCGAAGCTAAATATATATGGTCCCACTCCATCGGGGACTAATAAGACAGTGTCATTGACTCTGCTAGGCCGAGTTGGAGACACTGCGGTCGTGAGTGTCCATCCTTGCTCTCAGGCGTATTCGTAGCAAGCTTCGGCCTCGTTCTTTCAGCCAGTGAGGGTTCGCCTTTTTTCTTCTTCTTCTTCTTTTTAGGTGACAAGCATCTGCACTGCTATTTCTGTCTGCTCGCCGATCAATGGTGTTATCAATGTGGGAGACGCCTTTTCCTGTATTCCGTCGCGCTATCATGGGTGTGTCGTGTTCCCGAAGTTCTTCGTGGATACGACGGGAATCGTCCTACGGCATACGAGCGGTACACTAGTTGGCTTCTCTCGAACGTTCGACAAGCTCGCTAGGTAGTGAATAGCTTGACCAAGGAACGTTGCACAAGCAAATTTTGTTAACTATGGGTGGGCGGAACGAGTTTCATTCGTTTCATTAGACTCTCGATACACTGACCTTTAATTGTGATGTAAATTTTTGTTACGCAAAATCAGTGAATGAGTTAAATTTGCGCACGTTCTTAGCTCCAGGAGAAAGGAATCTGCGCGAGAGTTTGAGGAAAACTTCTGCACGTTCGTGACAAATTGAAATTTTTTAAGTGCAATTCATTACAAATTAAATTTCTGCAACTACTTTATTGGGGGACAGACGCGCCAGTGTATAGTTAAAGTGCACGGAATTTTTCTGAATGAATACAATGTATCGTGGACAGAGCATGAAAGTTGTAAAGTTTTGTACAATCTCAGTTTCTTCGTGCAGCAAAAGCAGGCTGTGGCGCCGTTTCGCACTTCCCCATCTTTCACATGCTTATTTTAAAAAAAAAATGTTTTCGTTGTACACAATCTCACATGATAGCATTCCTCCGGTAGCTCGGCTACCTTACAGTAGGACGCCGCCGGGTTCACCCGTCCCCGCCAGAGGTTCGCAGGCTACCCGAACGTGCTTCGCGCCTGCTGGACACATCTTTGCGCCAGATCCTCCCCTTACTTCCTCCATACCTGCTTTCTGCCCCTTTTTCTTGCCCAAATGTGGTCGAGCCGCCCACCCGAACAAACCCGCCTATTGCTATGCCGATTCCCCGAGCATGCAGTATATTCTGGACAGCCACACAGTTTCTCCAACCCCAAAGCACCATCCGACAACATGACACCAGCGCCCGATGGTTCAGACAAAGAGCGGCACTTGTTCTTGTGCTAGCCGGTTGATACTTCAAGCAGTAAGCACGTTAACATGGCGCGCGCAACAAAGCTACCGGGACAAACGTTGCTAGCGTTCTCCGTAGCGTAGTCTAGCGTTCGTTCCGTCACATTTCTTGGGCCCGCCGGGTGAGCGCTAGGTTATTGCTTGAAGACGGAGAGCGGTTCGTGAAAAAACAAAAAAGAATCCAGGATCATCTGACCACTTCTTATGACATGTGAATGCGAAAGCATTAATGTCCGATTGAACGCCTCTGAGCGGTCCTTCCAGCTATGAACTCCTCGCGGGCAAGCGAGCGCGTTGATACGAGAAGCGGGTTTTGATTTGGCCTTACCGAGGCGCAGTTAGAACGCGAGCGAGAGCTTGCGCGATCAAGGAACGCGCGGATAACACAGGCTTCCGAGAGCGAGAGCGACGGTGACGTGCGTCGCCACGATGCCCTCTCCCTTCACGCAACGCCTGGCGCACTAACGGCACGCCAGGTCAAGGAGCAGGTGTTCCCCTTCGCCCACTCCGCCCCGTCGAGGCGCACTCGGGAAGTGGCGTCGCAGCCAATGGGAATTTAGGTGCCGCTTGGAATCAGTAAATTTGATCTCCTTGTCTATCTCTCCTTTTACTGCTACAGCAGTTAGAAGGACTTGAAATTGAGTTTGCTGCGTTTAGCCGTCCAGCTTTCCGGTACGCCGTCGCCGTCATACCGCCGCCACTTCCGCGTCATCGTTACGCTCGCCGTACAGCGAAGGTAAGCGGGACTTTACCCGCCACCGTGATTGGTTATCGAGCTCATGCCTCCGCGAAAACTTGCAGTTTGAAGCCGGACACGCTAACCACTGTGCAACCGCGCAAAGCGCGCACTTGTAGGGGTTTTGAGCGCGACGCAGACTCTCACAGAGTTGGCGCCTCTGTGCGTGTGTTTCGGACGCCACGACAGAGCAGCGAATGAATACCAACCCCAATTCTGCTGAATCGCATTTCTTCCAGAGGTCTATTGCGTCGGCAACAGGCGATTCGATTTTTTCGATTAGACAACGATTTGGGCAACTACAGCTTCCGAGCGAGTTACCCGAAAAGCTATACGTACGATATGCCGCGAGGCTGCTTGATTTGGCATGACTGCGCGTTTTTATGCAGCGCGACTGAAACACGGATAGTTGCGATTTTGTGGGGCCAGCACTTAGACGAACCACAAAGAAGAGAACACGTCCTTCTGCTTGGTATAAGCGCTGACTCTATACTAAATCTGAACTGTGCTACCACCAAGTCGGCCCAGGTTCTTACCTCATCGAGCAACGGACCTGTCTTACGTTCTTCTCGTCCATGCGTCCGTTGCTCGAAGGCACTGTACTATACCTAGGTTGCTGGATATCTGTAACCCATTGCATAATATGTGTTACTTATGCGCCTTGCCTACCTATTGCGCATTACGTATTGTAGGACCGCGTGCCGGAGAGTTTCGTTATAAGTTTTCCTCTCAGAGAGAGAGAGAGAGAGAGAAGCAAAGAAAGGCAGTGGGGTTAACCAGACGCACGTTCGGATTGCTATCCTGCACTGGGGGAAAAGCATATAGGGATGAAAAGAAGGAGAAAGAAGAGGGAGAGAGAGATCACTCGTTGCGAGCTTTGTGAAAAGAAAGCGAAAGTCAGCAGGGCGAGCGTTTACTAACCCAAATTCGTCTTTGCGCAGAGAAATGGCTGCGGCAGCAAGCAAGCCCCACGAGCAATCGACGAGCACAAAAATCTTTATGGGCGCCATTTCATTTTTTTTCTTCTTTTTTTTTGTCCTTTAGTAACCTCACGCAAATCTTCTTGTCCCATTTTACACGAACTTCATATAGGCTTCATATTTACCCCGCGTTGTCTAAACAGACCGCAGTAGCCATTACTGGTTTCCATCCTAACTGGACGTGCTGGAAGACTTGTTGTTAGGCACACAGACTCACGTCACAGGCGCTACTGCGCATATCTACGTTCCTCTGCCATCCAAATGCCGTGCCATAAAAATAGCCACTGTGGTCTGTCCCTCGATAGCGAACTTTCTTGTCGTAGTCAGCGTGTTTGTCTTGGGGAGTCAGGGCATACCTTGTTATCACGTGTCCTTGTGTCCATGCGAGGTATTAGAAGACAATTTTCCGCAATCGAGCATCGCGTGAGCACGTCTTAATATATGTAACGTCTCCGTAGAGGCCGCTTCCTTTTTGGAAAGCTCGTATACTCGGAGATATATTACGCACGGAAATCGCTCTGCGGTAGAGAGAAAGGATCCGTGGGCGTTGCCTTCGGATTTTTCGCGGACTATTTATCTTTCTTTTTTTAAATAAAGGTCAAGCCTGCCGCGGCAATCAAGTGTCCCGCGAATTCGAGCTGTAAGGCCGATAACAAAAAAAGTCCAACGCTAAGAAGGTATCGATCCGTGATCATGTTTTCGAACCGGCCACGCGGTATCTCGTGCTCCGCGAAACGTTTCCCCGAAAGTCGCAGGGACGCTTTCGCGCGGTGTTTTGGGTTTCTAACGGTCATTTGCACGTCATTAGCGTCGGGGCGTCTTTATTGACGCAAGGTGTCATCGCAATGCGTTCGCGCGCGCGCGCACCCGAACTCTTTCCAGGGGGCGCTGCGCTGCGATAGCTTTCCGGAGGTATCCTGTTCGCAATTAGGTCGGCCTCAATCAGGAAGCGTGAAACGGACGCCGGAGGTCGGCGATCAACCCCCGTCCTCTGGAAAATGCCCGAGTGCAATCGCTATCACTGAGGCGAGCTCGACCTTATCGCGGGGTAGCTGGAACGCTGACGACGTGTTCCAAAATGCTCATCTCTAGGAAGAGGCTGCTGACTGAACAGTTATTTTTGTACCTGTTGTTTAAATCCTCCAGATGAATCATCGTACCTCACCCTCCCCACCCCACACCGCCCTTTACCCCTCTATTTTCGTCTTTGCACTATCGTGATTAATGAAGTAAAAGAAAACGTAACTGGCGATTTGTTGACAAGAGACAGTTGCTAGATTTACAGTATGATTCGCTGTTAAAGAGAACACCAGAACTGGTGTATTGGTACTGATTGCATCAATTGAAGTCATAGCGCTGGATTTTGACACGGACATGAAAGACGACAGGACTTGCGCTAACTATCAACTGAATTTCATTTAAAGAAAAGCATGGTTTTATACCGGCTCACACGAGTGACAATCATCGCACGCGCAACCCAGCATTTTCCAGATATGTCATTTCCTTTCTGCGTGTGAGCCGGTATAAAACCATGCTTTTCTGAAATAAAATTCATTTGATAGTTAGCGCCCGTCCTGGTCGTCTTTCATGTCCGTGTCAAGATCCAGCGCTATGACTTCAATGGACGCAACGAACCAACTAGCCCAAAAATCTGCACTCCTGGTTCTGGTTACAGCGAAGTTTTCACACGAACGGGCCTCGGCAATAATTATTGTTTAGCGTTGGCATTGACTTGATTGTTACACGAAAGTGGAAAAGGGCGCCCGAACTGGCTCATCAGAATGAAAGTTTCGTAGGTTAGAAGTAAAAGACAAAAAAAATTCATCCTCTCCTCGGACTCTGGTACCCCCGGCGCTGGTAATACCACCAGCGTACCGAGGTAGTAGCTCAACCAACAGAATGGACCAGGAGGTTAGCGGGTCGAAGTGCAGATGGAATGAACAGCTCGAAAGCGCTGAAAACATCGACTAATAAAATGATTTCGTGAAAAATTATTGAAGGTGTAGCTATATGTCAGTGTCCTTTTCGTATTCATGAGGCCGCATAGTAAACGATATTTTCTGCTTTTCTTTTTTTTTTTATTTCCCCTTGGTGATTTACTTGCACGACACCCTACCCCTGCTATCGCCGTGATTGCTTTTCGGCAGGCCGCATATAGGAAGAAAATAACTTTACGGCGTACAGCACTTGGTATTGAGCGTCAAAGGGACACTGACCGGCAATCCGTTAAGCGTGTTCAGACACTTAACCGTTTTCTGTAACACAGTCGACACGTTCGATCTGGTTTGCGGAACGATCAGTTGACTAGTGGCATCACGTGTTTATTCTGCTATCGCCACTCGGGCATCTTCGCACCTCTTGTTGTCCCTGTACAGGTGTTCCGGGTTTTGCTGGTCATGCTCTTTGACCAGAATTCTAGGGATGGTTGGTGATTAGTAAAGGGGTGTGGAAATATTCGAGCTTTTCTTATACGAATCGAATAGGATCGTTCTTGTTTGATTCGTGTTCGATTCAATAATTCGCTATTCATAGTGGTCGTACATTCGTTTGTGTTCAAATATAAAGGATAACAGTACGTATTGGATTCTGCACTGAGGAAGACAGATGCAAGTGGCAACTGCTCTGAATGATCCGTCTAGGGGGACGGATCATTCACCCTCCACCCTGCTGGCGCTGAGCCGTGCTCCCGCATGGGTTGCAGAAAATAACGCTAGCCTTTTCTCCTTCCGCACAAGAACCACTTCTCTCTCTCTCTCTCACGCGAGAACGAGATCAGTTGCGGCTTGCACGAACATCTAATAACGAAAATAACAACGAATTTAAGAACGCGTTCTTAAGTGTTCCATAGACAACGCGTAGTCCGCAAAAGAACGCATTCCTAAATTCGTTATTATTTTCGTTACTAAATGTTCGTGTGAGCCGCCCCTGGTCTTTACTGAAAGAAAAAAGAAACACGATACGAAGAGACAGCAGATGTAGCCAGGGATTCTCAGAAAAGGCAAAAGAGCGTAAGTCAGCACAAATGTTTACCTGACGCAACTAATCACTAATAATCTGGGAGTGCAATGGCTGTTAAGCACGAGGTTGGCATCCACTCGAGACGGATGCGGCTTTGTCCTCGCAATTAGGTGCGCCACCATCGTACTGGTCGGATTCTAAGGCGTGTTACGTAAGCACATGGAATTTGAAAGAGGCTTGCATAAAACCAGGTATTAGTTCTGGCAACGCTTTCCGGGACAGAGCTATCGATCGTTAGTCAACAAATGGCACTATGCCGGTGACTATAGCAGCAGCCGCAGCGTCGATCACTAAGGAGAATGAACAATTCTTTTTTTTCGCGAGTGTCGCTTAGGAATCGTCGACAGACAAATAATAATAAAAAAAAACACGGCGCGAACATTTTCTGCAGTAACTATTTGTCGTGAGACCCACAAAGCGCACAGCAAATCAATCAATCAATCAATCAATCAATCAATCAATCAATCAATCAATCAATCAATCAATCAATCAATCAATCAACCAAAAGTAAGTGTCTTTAGCAGGAGGTCCCGATACAGTCTTTGACTATGGGACCTCCTTATGTATACTACGCACATGCAATTATCTGTATTTTTACTAATAAATAAATAAATAATAAATAATAAATAATAAAATTTAAACAGTTTAAGGAATGCATACGAAAATAGTTGGACCAATACCGTATGTGGCTAGTAGCTGGTCCAATACAGAAAAATACATATACAGGTCAGCCAAGTACACATTTGCTTAATGCGTAAGAACATTAATTGCATGAACAAATACTTCTTTTTTTTTTTTTCAAATAAGAGCTATTACGTTTGGCTAGACAAGAAGAAGCGTTTACAGACAACATCGACATTTCTGATTACTTTTCTTTCCACAGGTGCAGTGTTCCAAGTTATAGCGCGCCAAAGAACTCTAATAATTCGTTTTCACTTCTAATTTCCTCCTCGACCAGCGCTACAATTGCGACATTTCGATTAAGGAAACGGGCCCGTCATGCGATGGAAACGCTTGGCTTTCGCGATGGAAACGCTTGGCTCCAACGAAGCATATTATCTCAGGTTGCACAGTAAACGCCGTTGCGCAACTCTTTCTCCGGAGATAAATTCATTTCGCGAGGGAGCGTTATACTTACCGGTCCGTGTCAACACGACGCTTGCGGGAAGCGGTGCTTCTGCTGCACTGGGTAATGAGAACAGCGCATTTCAATGTCAAGCGTTGTTGTGCAACGCTTTACCAGATTATTCCGTCGAGCCAGCGATCGTTATTTATTTATTTTCGCTCGGTTGTGCGCGCTCTGGACATTTCTCGAATGTTAGGCAAGCGCAAGGAGAACAATCATCGGAGGGAAAAAGAAAAGGACTTCCGTAAAACTAATTTGCGGATCACGTGTTTTGCGAGAAACCGCGGTATTTCATGCGGATTAACATGCTTTTCATTACTTTTTGGTGGTCGAATTACGTAACCTAAGTGCTGGGCGGCGTAGCGACTGTTTTTTTGGGCTGGAATGATTACGGGTGACATTCGCGACTCGTTTGCAGCGGTCGGGTAACGTCGACAAATTCGCCATAATCGATTCCAAGAGCTCTACCTGTTATACCTGTTACTATATAGTTATTTATAGTAACAGGTACAACTGCGCTTCTTCAGGCGGTGATGTTCCGTAGAACGATCAAAAGTGGCGCTGTAGGTGGCGTTGCAGCTTTGCGGTTCGTTCACTTCGATGTCAGAGTACATTTTGATAGCTTACCTGAATAAGGAAGCCGTCTGTTTTCTCATGGTTCGTCAGCGGAATTCACTGCCCCTTTCCTATAGCTATGCTCCCAGATAGGGTTCCTTTTCAAAAGACGGTGCGTTTCGAATCTATAATCTCGCACGATAGCGCCAAGGTCCCTCAATGTGAAATTTTCTTTGTTGTACTGTGCGCGTCCTCGTAAGAAGAGTCTCATGAATCACACTCAACGCCGCGTTATTATGGGCCGATGCCTAGGTGAAGCGACCGTGCTTTCGCGACACCTGCCAAAATCCATGACACAGTGGCAATTTCGTGCGGTGCTCTGTGGCGTGGAAGGAAGCTCACCATGAACGTTTATATGGGAGGCCCATCGCGTATTCGTGTCACCTTGCCTTAGCGGGAGCCTTGTACGACGTAAGCCTTCGCACCCGGCTGCTTCGCGCGGCTCGTGTTCTCGCCTTAGGTGACTACGTGACTCTCGTTTTCTTCTCGTATTTTTCTCTTTTTATTCCCTTTGTTCCGGCCCTTATTGCCCGTCTCCGCCTAAGTCGAGAATGCTGGCCTTGCTGCACTTCATCGCCATCCCTCATCATCAGCCAGCGCGTTCGTAGCGTGATTCTTCGCGGACGGGCGTCGGTTGCGACGATAAAGATGGATCTCTCAGTTATGAACGTCATTACGCAACGCGCAGCGAGCGATTCAAGGCAGGGTCTTCTATTTAGGGAAGTTTTTCGGAGTCTAAGCGCTTACATAGAGCAACGAAGACGGGCGAAAATCGGGGAAGCAATCATCGTCCATTTTCCGTTGTCAGTAACGAGAAATGACTGATGTGCGGTACGTGCTCTAGCACTGGGGCAACTCGCTCGATAGGAATGGATCACTCACTCACTCACTCACTCACTCACTCACTCACTCACTCACTCACTCACTCACTCACTCACTCACTCACTCACTCACTCACTCACTCACTCACTCACTCCGTCGGCCTGTCAGTCAGGTAATAAAATTGTGAACCAATTTCTGAACAGCATTGATGACATTTTTTGTGCACACCAAAGCAGCGTAATAATGCGTTATCGTAGTAATACGCATTAATGAGTTATGAGCGTATTAATCCGCAGTACGACTGGGTGGCGCAGCGTATCCAGAAAGAAGCGCGAAAGAGGGGCCCGGCTTCCCGCATGACGCGTTTCTCAGCGCTCGCATGCAACGGCACGCCGTGCATCTCAGAGGCCACGCGCGGGCTTCGAGGCGGCCCCGCTAGATGGCGCCGATTGTTCTTAGGGAAGCACGAAAGAGCAGCCCCGCTGAAGTAGGCGCCTCATACATTACACATATTGACATTGGCTGTACGTTGTGTCGCTTCAGTGATTCAGTGCTAAACGCACTACCGTCAGCAGTCATCGCGAGATGGGTTCTGCCGTATTTTATTTTCTGAGGGGCATATAACCGGTTGGGTACATGCAACGTTTTCCGACTGGACGCTTACTTAACATGTCCTTGATATTTTTTTTTCTTTGTGGCTCGTGTCTATAATAAGAAAAAGAAAACAGCTTACTCACCAGTATCGGTGGCTCCTGTATGCAGCCGCTTTAAGAGATCGTGGTTCGAAATTCCGCGAGCATACCGGTCAAATTTTCTTAGTTACTCATTGGCGTTACCAGTAGCTCCATTCACTCTATCATCCGTTCACCCTTTTACTACTTACGTCTTAACTCCATGCGTTTTCCTCTTTAAGAGATAATTTATTAGAAAAAAAAATATTTGAGGCTTTACTTCGCGCGTAGCACATGATGGTTCAGGTACGCTAGCGAGTGACAGGGCTTTAGATGGACGCTGTTCCGTGTTCACGGGTAGGCGCATAACACACGCCGAAAACGAAGACATCGCGTCGTGTAACGGGTGAGGCTGAGTAATCCAACCGGACCCCGGGGCCTATTTGTCCGGGCACTAACACGGGCGTCCCGATCGATCTGGTGGGTGCGGTGGGTGCGCGAAGGTGCAGCCCGGTGGATTTGTCGTTTCGCCCAGCCGTGTGCGCACGGGAGGCTGCGAGATTAGCGCGTGCGTTCCGCGGCGCTTGGAGGGCTAGAGTGACCCATCTGCGAGCAGGCGGAGGGAACCGGCTGGGGATGCGCAGACGCGCTCCCGGAGGCGTGCTGTGTATGGCGCGCAAACGATGCATTCGCTTTCGTTCTCGCGATCCTTGGCGAGGCAGAAATAAGGGAACGCTCGACCGTCTCCCTCTCCTAACACATTTCGTTGCGGATACATCGCCGGTCTGCGTGTGCAGTGTTGGAGAGAAAGAGAGGGACAAAAACGTTATTGGCATCTGGAGAGGTAAGCCTAGCGACGGGCTTCACATGCTTGACACACACACACGCATACACACAAACAGACACACACGCGCACGCGTGTATGTGGGTTTTTTGTAGTGGGAAAGCGTTTTTCGTAGCGTGAAGGAAGCCCGCAAATGCACGCATAATCGCCGCGCGACTGGCCGTTCGATTCACTTTGCCTGCGTTCACGGGCTTCTTTCACATTCGGAAAAACACTTTTATGTGGCACGTATTGAGCAACAGAAAGCTGTATCGGAAGTTTTTCATGTTGCTCTACAATTTTCTCATTGACACTTTTAATTTTATTATAATATTTGAGAATTCGGTTAATCAATTAGGACTAATCATGCAGTTAGGTAGAATAAAAAATAATTTGAGTATCTCCAAGTGACGGCAAACAGCACTATAGCTTGGCTCTGTCCAGGTACGTGGCATTCGCATGTTTTTAAACTCTGGCTAAGGTTAGCTCGGACACCCTGTATACAGTGTTCCATTAATCAGTTTTGTATCGTTTATATTAGCTTTGTATCAGTTTCGCGGGGTTGAATAAAAACACTGTCTCCTAATGCCAGATAAGCGTCTCTTTATCATTTTGTTGTTGTTGTTTGGCTTCATGTCACAAATACAGCGTCTTGTTTTCGCTACACATAATTTTACAAAGAGGTGAATTCTGTGAGGATAGTTCCCGATATTCTATCAAGTTATGTGTGTTTGCGACCACTAGAAACTCCTTATCTTGCAAAATATTTCAGATAATTAATGAAGGTATCCTAATCAACTGATTAATCAATAATTATAGAGGAAACTTTTCAATGCGGGAGTTGAGGACCCAAAGTCACATTATTAACTCAACAAAAACTTCTTCTTTAAACAAAATCGTCTTAGATGTTAGAGGCTGCAGTACTTTGCACTGAAGGCGGCCTAGTATGGCAGTACCGAAAGAAATATGAACTAGTGCACGAGTGATGTTGATCTCTCTATCCTCTCCATTGCGAGTGCAGACCAACAGTAGCGCAAGCTTTTGCTGGCACAGGCTTCATGGTGGCCTTATCATTTTTTTGCACGGTGACGCCGGAAATAAACACGGAGCGTGCTCTATTCTGTTTCCAATCTTGTGTCGGTACCGCAGCTCGGATGCTCACGTTTGCCAATAGCAGCAAATAAAGAAAGGCTCTATGGATCAGAATGAAGTTAACTCGTAATTGCCATAGCATTGGCGCCCGCGCATCTGGCAAGCAGGTGGCGTTTTCTGATAGGTTGGGGAGATCAGCGTCACTGACACGCTACTCAATGTTCGTTCGGGTTCAGGGCTGCTCACAGCTGCACATCGTAGTACCTACGACGATTTATGTGAAGTTGTTGGGAAACATATGACTTTTGGGCTTCAATTTTGCAAATGCGGCATTGCCCCTGATATCGCTAATTGAAGCTTTATTAAAATATCTTTATTACTTGTGAGCTATATTTTTCACGATGCCGCATCTGCATTGGCTGGCAAGCCTTACTGTCTGACAGCAGATGTGCAAATGCGCTTATCACAAGTTATCAGATCTCGTTCTCGGGCGGTTGCAGCCAGGTCTATATCGGCGAAACTGGCCAGTTCACACGGCGACTCAGGTAGCACCAGCGTGACGTCAGAAATGATGATATTGCTTCTAGTGCGCTTGCTGAGCATGCACATACGTCCGGACATCACATTGATTGGGACAACGCGGCAATTTTAGCCAAAGAACGAAATCTGACAACGCGGCTTCTTCTTGAGTCATCCGTCATCCAATCGACAACCGGGATCATGAACCGAGCAGCAGGGAACATGCTAATCATCTACAATCAGTTACTACGTCACAAACTTAGGCTTTAATATGCCACTATTCGTCTTGTCCGCCTCATTGTGAACAAAGAACCCGTACGGGTTCCAAAACCTCTTCCTTTTCGTTTGACTTGGTCACTGACTGCAAACCTTTTTGACTTCAATTATCTGACCATACGGATTTTCATGGAAACCTTAACTTATCGAGAGGTTTCTCAAGATGCTCTACAACTTTGCGTGTCACACTTGGGGTCGGCAGCCAATACATAAAAAGTTGAATAATTAAACGTTACTAATCCGTTAGTTAAGGGGAAAATTAAAAAAAAAATGCCTGAATAACTCTAGGCCAGTGCCAACATTATGCATTCGGTGCAACTCGCGTCGGGAGTGCTTCTCATTTTTAAAACTTTGGCTCAAGGTATATGGGACAACCTGTATGTGGGAAAACCTGCAAAGAAGCCAGCTTTCAGCGATGCTTTCTTCTTTTAATTCGCATACCCCAAAGCCCTTTGACAGGCATTACATAGGGCAGGCAGGCAGGCAGGCAGGCAATGAACTTTATTCAGGTGCTGAGGAGTGACGCCAAAACCCCCTTACGACGGAGGAGCTGCTTCGGGCCGCTCCCACGTAGGGACGGGAAGGCCGTGCCTAACTGTCGCGCCGCGGGCCTTCTGGGTGGCCCGTAGCTGATCGGCGAGGTTGGGGCTCTTGAGCGCCTCCTCCCATTCTTCTTCCGTGGTGAGATAACGAGGAGCTGAAAAAAAAAAAGGCAATGAATGAAGACTATACATAGCCACCGCAAGTGAGCTACGCACGCACGCGTGGACACCTGATTTGCACGCTGAAAGTGCCACATAGAGTTTGTCGCCAGCGAGAAGGTTTACGGTGGACCAACTCTCCTTTTGGGAAACGTAAAGCTACACAAAGTAACATAGCTCAATAACTCTGAAATTTTTTCTGCCGTCTTCTGAAGCACACAGCGCTGTGACATCGAAATTTATTTGTAAATTGGAAACTATGGCGCATGAAGAGACAAAAAAATTTTTATTAAAGATAGAGTTCTTATTAACCCGACCCGCCGTGGTTGCTCAGTGGCTATGGTGTTGGGCTGCTGAGCACGAGGTCGCGGGATCAAATCCCGGCCACGGCGGCCGCATTTCGATGGGGGCGAAATGCGAAAACACCCGTGTACTTAGATTTAGGTGCACGTTAAAGAACCCCAGGTGGTCAAAATTTCCGGGGTCCTCCACTACGGCGTGCCTCATAATCAGAAAGTTGTTTTGGCACGTTAAACGCCATAATTATTATATTAGTTCTTCTTAACCCAGTCTTTAATGTTGGATCCGGAAGCTTACAATGCGCTTGAATCCCGCATTGGTCTGCTGTTTTCTTCTGAGATTTCTATCGTGATCTTCGCGCGGGGCCAGTGCTATGAGCCAGTTTTGTGGCTACAGATTAGGTGTTCCGTAATTACTGATAAAACATCCTCCGACCTGAGCTTTGCACTGGTCAATATTTTCTATTTTCCTCTGGCAGTGCACATTGCGACAACGAACGTGCGACGTCGACTGCAGGTATAACGATCCGAGCAAGCAAAATGTTTATTAACTTCGGTAATAAATCATGGATGCATTTAGTGTTCACACTGGCTCCTTTGAGTACTGCGAGCCTTCTGTCAGAAAAGAACAGAAAAAGTATTTGTTCGGCGGACGTCGGTACCGCCATGTTCAAACCATTTATATAGATAAAGCCATAAATTGGGAACTGGACAGTTTGCCGAAAATAAATAATAAATTAGCCCTCCAACGAGTTTGCGAGTGCTATCTCAAAAAAAAAAAAAAGAAAGCGAGAACGCTGAACAAATGCGATACGGGTGGTTGGATGAAGAGCACAGAAAGGGCGATCTTGTAGAGAATTATACAACATTCTATTTTTATAGAAGTGGAAACGCTCACACTTTCTGGAACACCTCCTCTTCGCACTTTTCATCGTCACCTTCCTCAACAGAAATTTTGTTTGTTGTTCTTTTTTTCCGTGCAACGAAAATGTTCCTTCTGTCTCGACGATCGCGTTGCATCCCGAAAACATATTTCCCCGAAGTACGGGCGTTAGTTGAACGCATTCTCCCTCCACGTTCGTCTTCACAACGTATACGCGCCACCCATTTTTTTTTCTCGTATTTCTTTGTGGTGCTCTCCCCGCGCTTCTTGGGGGTGTGTTAGACGCGTGGGCTTACGTCGTGCGACGCTGAACAGTGACCGCGCTATTTATTTCCGTCTCTCCTTTTTCTTCTTTCGCTCTTTTTCTTATCATCCCACTTCTCAATTTCCCGCGCCTAGGTAGCCCGCACTCAATTTCTTCATCCCGCCGTACGTTCGCCTCCGCGCTTCTTATGGAACTGATCAATCCCCACAGCACGTCGGAGACATCAAACGCGCCATGCGGAGACCGACACAGATCAGGCCGCTGAGGGCCTGTTCGCGTTCGAGCCGCCCATCGCCGCAAGCCGCACCGCACGCGTGCGGTCGCGCGAAAGATCGCACGCATCAAATACTTGTGCATAAATTTCGGTTGACAATGCGTAAGCTATTAATTACCTTACGTAATTACAATGCGTAATCACCGCTTACACTGTGTACACAGTGTAAGCGGTAATTTGTGCCCAAGTGTGGATGCGTGCAATTTTCCGCGCAACCGCACGCGTGCGGTGCGGCTTGCGGCGATGGGCGACTCAAGTGTGCGCCGCCTTGCGCCGGAAAAACCTGCAACTCCTACTGGCCTATAGAACCGAGGTTAAACAGCGCGAATTAAAACAAGGACACGAGGAAAGGAATACCACATACAAGCGCAGACTGCCAACAGTAAGCGCAGCAGTCAGCGCTTGTCTGTGGTATTTGTTTCCTCGTGTCGTTGTTTTATTCGCGCTGTTTAACATCGGTTCTAAATATGAACCAACTAGCCCTCATCAAGATCCTACTAATCCTCCTGGCCGGCCGGAGGATTCACGGCGAAGTGCCACCGGAGGCGATCTAAGACGGCGAAGCACGGGCTCCTAATGGTGGCACGCTCGACTAGGAAGGGGCGAGAAGAATTCGCAGGCGTCCATCTCTTGTTTCATCGGAGCGCGGACTGCCACACTGGCGAGACCGTGCGTGATCTCTGGCCTCGCCGCGAAAGTAGTGAGCGCGGGTTTCTCGACTCGGACCGCGTCTGCTTGCGGCCGGCTGTTCATTTGCCCAACGTGTGCCACGCGTAACTCCGGAAGCCTTTATAACTTTTTCGCTCGAAGTGATGCCGTGTATATATGCATGATCACCTTAATATGTCTTTCTCTTCCTTTCTCTCTCTGTCTACGTTCCTATCTCATTAACTGCCCCTCCCCCCTTACCCAGTGTAGCAGATGTAGTAGTAGTAGTAGTAGTAGTAGTAGTATTTCCAGCACCCATTGTCGAGGCAGCAGCGAAACCGACATAGAGTACATCGCAATACATCAAAGTGTAGAGTAGCAAACGGTATTTCCCATTCTTGTTAACCTCCCCGCCTTTCCTTTTTTATCAGTCTCCCTAATATGTGTTGTGTATTTATTTATTTATTATGTATTTTTCCATTGATCTGTGTTTTATCTCAGAATTGACCGTTGCATTGCTGTTTTCTTTGCTTCCTATATTGACTGTCTAGGAGCGTTTACGAAATTTGCTTCCTTGCTAGAACGTATTTCATGTCACCTCATCTTATCATCCTATGATCGTCGGAGTATCTATCTATTGTTTGCGGAGAGGCGGGCGACACAACAGTTGTCAACATTTCCAATTTCATGCGCGTACTCGCTAACTCACGCCTGGGAGAAGTAGCTGCGCCCACTCTGCATCGGCATGAAGGCGGACTCACTGGTTTATTGTTCTATGCTTTGTTATTAGTGACCAGAAGGGAGTGGGAGGGGTGGGGCATTATAGGCCTTGCAAAAGTAGGAGGAGTAGAGCAGACTGAATTGGTGAGGTCTTCACTGCGAACATGACGGATGCCATCAGCTTACTATATGGAGATTTCCTCTTACTCTTTCTATTACCGCTTTTTCTTATCCTCAGTGTAGGGTAGCAAACCGAATGCTCGTTTGGTTGACCTGCCTGCCTTTCCTTTGCTTGCTGTCTCTCTTTCTCTTTCTCATTGGTGTTGATGTCGTGTTGACTATTTTGCAGGGTAGGTGCATTGATTTTCTTATATATTTTCATCTATAAGTGCTATGTCAAAACGAGATTGAAAAGCGAGGAAATATAACTGACGAACCAGGTGTAACATTTTGAAGCGAAACGTTTCTAGAATAAGATAAAAAAATATTCATAGTAAATGCGAATCCTAACGAAGCCAATGGAATCTGCTCTCCGAGTGCAACAATGTCCACTGTGTGGTTTCTCTTACTTTCGCTTCTGATATTTGCACCGCTTTTTTCCGGCATTCTCAAGTCAGGGAAGAGTAAATACCGGCTGTGTGCCCAGGTTCGAACATCTGCTTAAACAGAGGTAGCGGTAATTATTCAACTACCGCATAATAATGAATATCGGAATTTAGAAAACACACACTCAAAAAGAAGTCTGAATGAGATACATGGATGAACATCTCCGCGATCACCCTGCACACGGTGTTTTAAGAGAAGCCATCTTAAAGAACATTTCCAGTGTGTTAATGTGTAAATAAATGTCTATGTCATACGCTGGAGTAGATCGGATTTGTTAATCCTCTTGTAAAGCGATAAACCGTGACCCACGAACAACAACAACAACGACAACAACAACAACAACGACGACGACGACAACAACAACAACAACAACAACAACAACAACAACAACAACAACAACAACAACAACAACAACAACAACAACAACAACAACAACAACAAAGTAAACGCATGCACACACGTATACGCGTGCTTGCACGTAGCTATACACCACACAATAAAACAGAAAAAAAAGGGACACCAGATTGCAGTGAGGTTCCTTCGGCTGTGTTGTACTTGCTACGCTGATTGAAGCCTTTCAAGGTGCAACGCTCCTCCATTCTACCGCCATTGCACGAACACGTCTGTGCGTGCGTCTATTTACCAGTTCGCGTTCGCTCCTCCCGCGGCTCCCATGCCAGCGGAAAAAGAATCTTCAAGCCGTTCCGTTTACGAATGTCTGTTTTTCGACTCCGGAACGACGCCGAGCGGCCCTTTGAATGCCACATGGACCATTTCCAAATGTACCTCTCTCCGGCTCTTTTGAAATTGCGGGCAATGGCGAAAGCGATGAAGTCTCCCTCGGGGGTAGCTGCGTTTGCAAGTTGTCGTTTGAAGGAAAAATTCCAGAGCGAGAGCAACGCAGCCACCACCTCGGGGGCATCAAGGGAATCTGCACAGACGCCGAAACGGAGACTTTCGTTCGCGTGGCAAAACAAAAAAACACATGTTTGATTTCTGCGATACAGCCCGAGTTCGCGGAAAGTGCGCGTGGACGGTAAACGTCTGTAAAGGCGTCCTTTGCTCAAACGGGTCCGGATGAAAGTAACGACCCGACTGCAAGCGTGTAATCAGAATCCGGCACTACGTCTCGTTAGAGTTCATTTCAAACGTGTGCTACGATCGACCTCAGCGCGTTCATTTCTTATCCTAAACTGTTACGATTCCTGCCGCAGATATTTTGAATAAGAGCGTGTCGTCATGAAATTGTGAAGCTGTGTCGTGATGAAATTGTGAAATTTTTCTTACGCAAGCGACCTTAAATCGCTTCCGAGTGATAGAGTGGCACGGAAGTTCATTCGATTGGGGCGATTTGGAGAGACCCTTGCGTACTTTGATTTAGCTGCGCTTTAATGCCGTCATCATAATCTAATCATAATTAAATGCCGTCATCACAATCGTCAAATCCTCATGTCGTAGTGAACCGCAGCTTTACTTACGGCACTCCCAATTTCTTTTTTTTTTTTCCTGCTTCGTCCACACTGCGCAGGCGTGGACACCCGAATGCGCTTCAGCCTGGAGCCAGGACGCGGCGAGTCGGGCTTCGCCCAGTGGATGGACGCCACGAAAATCGTCGTCCGGCTACCCGACGGCATTCCGGCAGAGTTCCGAAAGAAGGTGAGTTTCGTGACGATAATGTGGAAAGTTGGGCTAGTTGGGGATTAGTCACCAAACCTTGCTGGTGAAGCAGCGCACTGACACGGACACAGTGAAGACACAAAAGAAGCGAGTGTCGTCTTTTCTTGTGCGTCTTCACTGTGTCCGTGTCAGTGCGCTGCTTCACCAGCAAGGTGGGATGTTCAAGTGACAAGCGTGCTGCGCCAGCAGTGTTTGCACGTGCGAGCAGCTACGTCGACACGCGAGACGCAAAAGTTTCGAGCTGGCGTGACCTACAACCGAGCTGTTGCCTCTGGCACAAACGAGCTCTCCTTGCTGCGAAGCCTGCTGGTTTGCTGCTCTAGGCAACAGTGCGGCGTTGTCTCGAACGAACTTGGCTGCTGTAGAGAGTTTTCGCAACCCGAATTGGCTGCAACAGGTGTGTTATTGGAGAGAGTTGTACACGGGGCTGGCCAGGTCCTATCGAGTAGAAAATATATTTAGGAGGAGTAAAAACAGGTGGCGCCAACAGTCGGATGCGTAAAAAGACGGCGCCCAGATGGCTGCACAAGAGGAAGCGACAATATTGCTGCGCGTATACGTAAGTTTGACGACTGAGAAGTCCTCGTGAGTATCACTTTGTATCCGCCGTCACGATTTCAAAAAGTGTAAGATTACATTGAATAAAGCATATATATACTATAACATGGCCGCCTTCCTCCTTCTCGCTTTCTTTATGTACTTCATTTAATTAACCTCGCTGCCTTCTACTTTTCTCTTTCCTACTCCTCCTACTTCATTTAATAAACATGTATCATCTTGTCGAACCGCGTCATAGTGCAACAGTCCGCTTGATAGCGCGTTTAGTAACAAGAATATCCGTCAGAGCGTGCGCGCGCGAATTCGCCTGCGTCGCAAGTGTCTCGCAAAATTTTCCCTGGCTAGGTAAAGAAGTAGCGTGTGCCTACCAGGCCCAGCCGACGCTTTAAGCTCGTAATTACTGGTGTTTGGAATATCTTCGAAGGGAGGCGGGAGAATAAAACCACGCGCATCCCTCGCATTGTGGGTGTTTGTTGTAGGTGACGTTATTGGTGGCGGCAAATGAGCGTTTAATTTCTCTCAAAGTGCCACGAGCGAATAGTGGCGATGATGATATTCTATAAGCCGCACTTTTAGACACCTTCGCGAGTTTCTAAGCATCGTTGAGCGTTTCAAATGTCTCGACGTGCCTGCTAGCACGAGCGAAGAACGGTAAGAGACAAGTAATTATGAGACGTTCAAATCTCCCGCGCAATGTGGTCGTTTCGTGTGTGCTTCCTCCAATTGCCAGCACACATAACTTGCAATTCATTAGCATCATTTCCTTATTGAAAGCACTGCGCAAATAATAGTTGAAGTAGGGCACATCTACGTGCCTATATAATAAGCGTCTGTCGTCCAAACTCAACGCTTTCTGGTGGCACACTGCGAACTTGCTCCTGGAGCTCCAGCTTACGTAACGGCAAATACATTGCGCGTATTTTCATATTATTTTGCGCACTGTTTCGCCTGTCGTCGGACGCTGACACTCTGTGATGCGCGAAGACAAAATTATTTATCTAAATGCGCACCGCGAGCAGCTCTCTTCAGTTGACAACCGCATGGAACACATTTCGACCAGGGATGGGGTCGCCCCTTAGCTCTTGGAAAAAGTTTGTGTTGATTTATACCTGAAAAAAAAAAAGCGTTGTTCTGGCAACGAGACTAAACTGGGCGTGGTGGTACATGGCGAGAACGCGTAAGTGTACGAAACCAAAACAAGGACACCGGAGGCGAGAAATATATATTCTGGGATGTTCGGGTGCCAAAAGAATGATATCGTTACGACGCAAGCCTAGGGCGGAGGTGGGGGAGGGGCGAGACTCCGGAATAATTTTGACCATGTAAGGTCCTTTAATATGCACCTAAACCTAGGTTCCCGCGTGTTTTTTGCATTTCGTTCCCACCGAAAAGCGGTCGCCATGGTCGGCACCGCACCCGCGACCTTAAGCTTAGCAGTGCAACTCCGTGGCCATTGAGATACCGCGGCGGCTGAGAAGGTGAGACCCACAATCACATTTGTCACGCCTCCGCTGCCTTTGTTTCGGTTTGAGCTGTTACTCTCTTGTTTTTCATTTATGTCACACAGCCGAACGCTGTTTTTTTGTTTTAGAAATATATTAGCGCACGCGCTGTATGCGGTGCCCTGGTAGGCAGAGCTCGTAAACACGACGCGTACTCAGTATGTTTGCGTATACCTTTCGGTTTTGACGCGGGAAAGTTCCCAGCAAGGTATCGTACCTCTAAGAGGTCATATTATTCATTCTAGAAAGTGGCAATTTGCTGGATTCGTTCTGTTGTAGTCGGAGCGGGTTTTAAATGGTTGGCTTCGTAACGACTTAGAAGAAGAAGAAGAAGAAGAAGAAGAAGAAGAAGAAGAAAAGAAATCAAGAAAAAAGTGGGGGTAGGGAGGGAGGGGGGGCGGAGGTGGAGCTGAACCGATCTGGCTCGCATAGTGTATGGCGTGGAGAGTAAACACGAGTAGCCTGAAAATGACTCTCGAGATAATTGTCGCGAGTTGCAGTAAAACGGATTTTTCAATTATTAGGCAGGTTTTCTAGCGTTCGTTCTTCGTTGTCTCTCGATGAGCCCGATGAGCCTCCTAAAAGGCTGCGCTACATTTGGAACGACCTCTTAATCCCTCAGCTATTTAGGCAGATGCTCGCGTGTACTCACTGCCTCTTATTCCCGCAAAACCTGAACGCAAAGGTTCCTTGTGCATATACACGAGGCAGATTATCCACGAAACAGCACTTTCTCTCCACTGGCTACTTGTAAGTCCGGTTACTTATCGACCGCATTGTTCATCAGCTTACGCTCTCCGTCCGCTATCTGTACACAGCGCTAGGCACGAGCTTTCCTGTGTCTTGCTAAAGCTCTCTGTTTCCGCCCGGCAAGCTGTCGAGCTACTCTATAGTGAAAGAACCTGGCCTGTTAGCTCAGTTGCGAGATCATCTCATCTATAATGCAAGACCTTCAGCGAAGCTGCCTGTGCCGTCGTCGTTGCGCCAACAAAGCCGCCGGTTGATGCAACTGTTGCGAGCAGCGCAGTTAGCTGGCACGATAGTGCGTTTTCAAAGAGCGTACGTATAAGGAGAGTACGCTTTATAGCCGTGTTCGTCATCGTTGTCGGGATTCGCATCCGCTTCAGTTGAGGCAGCGTGCCGGCGGCAATGTACGAAAGCAAGCAAGCTTATTTGACGACGTTTTCGCCTAAAAGCAATGAAAGTGAACCGATATCGTTACTGAGTCTGTATTACTCTATCACGAGGTCTTTCCACCCACATCCCGAGCACGCCACATTCGTGTTTACTGATGAAAAAGAAAAAAAATATGTGGCCATTTAGCGTTAAATGCGAGAAAGATGCGTTAACACTGCGTCGCACCTCTTTGAGGTTACGAACCTGTGGTTTAAACCGCGTTTGGCGCATTGCGAAACGTTGTTGAGGAGCTCACTCAACACACCTCTTGCGTCATCGAAGAGCGAAGTGCAACTGATGGTCGTCCGGAGCAAGCCAATGTCAGTAGCACCACATATATATATATATATATATATATATATATATATATATATATATATATATATATATATATATATATATATATATATACATATATATATATATATATATATATATATATATATATATATATATATATATATATATATATATATATATATATATATATATATATAATGAGTCTCGAACTCTATGCCGTCCTATCGTCCTATGGTGACAGCAAAAGATTGAAACCAACACTACTCACAACTCGACTTGTCATAAGCAGTGAATATAGCCTTACGGCGGGGAGAACGTAATGTACGCCCCTCTCGCTTGCGAACTCTATCCTATTGCATGCGCCTATACATATTGCAGATGGAAATGGCGTCTCCCTAAGCAGGATTCATCGCCGTTGTCGCCAGCAGCCCGTCTCCTCGAGGCGCTCGGCAAGTCTTCCATCGTGCACGCTTTGCCATTTGCGAAGCGTCTCGTTCCGGTAGTTGGACGCAGCAAGAAACACACCGCGGAATGACGGGAGCGCGTGGTTACAGGCTTAATAGAAGGGATAAACTTCTGCGGCTTACGGCAGCCTGCCTGCGCCGCGGTAAAAACGGCACGCGGCATTTATGGGGAGACTTAGAGACCCCTCACGCCCGAAGGTGGCTCGGGAGTTGTCAGCGTGATCCCTTATTAAGGCATTCGCCTTGCGTCAGGCGTACGCGCGCGGAAACGAGCACAGGTACATCCGGTGGAGTGAGCGCAGATCAAAGGATTTTCGGGCCCGAAGTCGCCTTAGAGCGTTTTGCTTCCACTTAGGCTGTAGTCGGGAGGAAGCTAAACGTTGCGACTATCAGCCTCGGGCCCTCAAAAGAACATAAGGGATTTGGCCGCGGATATGTTCTTCGCCGAATGTAAGTGCAGCGTTATATTTTGTGGGGAAAGTCTTAAGACGGCGCCGGAGGCGCCTTGCTCCTCGAGGTTAGACACAGCAGTCAAGCTCCTGCTTTTATAAGGACACATCTCTTCCGCCTTTTAGTTTCGTGTGTCGCGTCGCGAAAGGCGCGCCTCTGTAAGTTGCTTCCTTAACCGAGAAGATCGCCCACGCTTCGCGTTGAAATGCGTGCGTGGGATCGTCTGCACACTTGATTTTTCTTGCGGGCGTGAGTCGGTTTATGCGATTGCAGGGGCGTATGCATGGGGCTGTATTTTTTTACTCCTGCGAGTCGGCACTTTTGCGTTCTGGTGAGCTTTGGGCCACGTACGAGAAACTGGGCAGCGTACGTTGTGGCAAAGCGGACCGTTCGCGATCGTTTAACAACTCGTTATTTGTGATTTGTGGGCTTTTTTTTTCTCAAGCCTTTTTCATATCAGGGGCGAAGCACACTTCTTGGCACTCACGGTAGTTTCCTTGTTTCAGCGTGCTATCCCGTTGCCCAAAGGCGCTCGAGCGCACACACAAACGCCCTCCGTGTGTCCGTAGGCTGTTGAAGTTTGAGTTTCGCAACCGTTAAAGAACGTTAGGATACGATTTTTTTTTTGCTCTTTCGTTATTACTTACCTGTTGATGTTGTCGGTTGTTTGTGGAGTTTGTAGTCCGTAGTTCTCATTCAGATATTTCTTCTTCTTTTTTTTTTTTGCAGCTACTAAGCTTGCAAGTTGTGTATGTCGTGAGACAGCAGGGTTGAGTATAGCAGTAAGTTGTAAACACACACCCACGCAGTGAGCGGAGGCGAACGCGACCGTCGTGTACTCCCGCTAGATTGAGTTAAACGCGTCATTTCCGAGTAGAAAGATCACGGAGGACGCGACGAGAGCGTGCGTCCGCGGTCCTGGAGTGATTGGACACCGGCGTTCCCGGGAGAGATGGTCCTGCGAGGAGCGTCGTTTGCTGATTGAAGTCGCCGTGGCGCGTGTACGGTTGCTGTCCAGGCCGGACGATTGGCAATAAACTCATTTCCGGAATCTGGCTGACGGCGTTCACCGATTTTCCGACACGGGTGACGCTTCGCTTCCTTCGGTTCGTGCCGCTTGCGACTGAGAGCCTCGCAAGGACTCTGTGCGAGTTTTTTTTTTCTTCCTGGGATCAACGTACAACTTGCAATCACAGTCCGACGTGTTTGGTTCGGACGAGAGTGGCATGCTTCTCAGAGACAGTGAGTGTTCCGAAATGAACGATCGTTCTTCGATGGAGCAAGTACTCTGTGCTTGTTCAACGCACTGGTAAACTTTTATCAACAATACATCGTAGGCACTCAGCACTGCGTCGGATAGGCAATGTACGCGAGGACTGCATTCGTAAGCCTAGCAAAAAAGTATCGTTTCCTGCTTCGCACTTCAAACCCCACCCGTCTGTTCGCTCGGCCATCCAATCTGACCATCGTCTACGGAGCGCTGAAGTGCTATGTAGCTCCTTCCGTCGTTCGGTAAGAAAATGACAAAAGTTCGTTGAGTAGTTCGGATAGTTCCGACGGTAAAACGGAAGAAACGTCGTTAAAGCAACAAGAATGCATTTCTATTCCGATCATCTGGCAACGTCTTTCGCTTCGATCCGTTGCACAATATCAGCGAGGACAGGGCAGGATATAATTGGCAGTTGCATGTGTGGACGACAAATTTGACGTTTTGTGCAATAAAAAGCAGTAGTTCTCAATTTTCAAAATGCCAAAGACTTTCTTGACTGGCTCACCGAGATTAAGGATAGCATTGAATACGTTGGTTTTCGTGGAGGCCTTCACGGAGTAACATAAGTAGAGACTAACGGGTTCAGTGCTGTGATATTTTTTGCTTCCAAATTAGAACAACTCTCGACACCTATGTATCATTTGTGCAATCCGCTGTAACGTTTTGTTCTGTATTACAGAGCCTTTGTTCAGTATAGGAAGTGGAGGCGCTGACGCCGGCGAAATCAAAGGCGAAAATCAAAGTCAGAAGCGCGGTTGAATGTCGTTGACATTCCTCTCTTTCGACTTGACCTAAACCTGGAGAACAGAAGCTTGCTCAAGGATATCATTGTAAAGTCGTTTCATATGATTGCAATCTGTCGTTTCGTACTCTTCCTTCCCAAGTCTTTCTTTCCTTTTTTTTTATTTTTTTAGCGCAACAATGTATTCATTACATTGCCAAAGCCTTCTGGAACGCTGCCGCAAATCTATTGCACTAGCCTACGTTTTTCTTTGCCATGTTTCTAAATGCGGTCTCGGCGGACCTTTCAGACTTCTCCCCAGCACCATTGGGAGCACGCAACCGCAGTTAAGCAAACGGTAAGTTAAGGTCCGTTCGCTTTCTCGATCGCTGAAGTACTCCGGCGAAAGTGAGTAGTTTCGGCAGCAGTAGGAGGATTCGGAGGAGGCATGGTTGCTGGCGTTCGCTGAGACCGAAGTTTCCGCAAGAGCACCGTGCATCGTTTATAATGACGGCGAAAGGACGAAATGGTTTTGGCACTTCTGGTTGTTCCGTTGCACCACAGACGGCGCTTTCGTTTGCAAGGGCAGGACATGAGAGTTCTTTGCCGCTTCAATTGCACGCTTGATGACAATTCGGTTATGCAATCTCTTCTCTCCTCTTGCTCTGTGCTTTATATATATATAAAGCACACATACTATTGGAAGCGCGCGAAATGGAGGTCTCTGGAGTTGACGTCGAGGCGATGGTACGTGGCCTGCATAACCTGTCGGTTCGTTCAGCCCTGTCTTGAATTGCAACTGTAGGTGAACATTTGTTTGTAGTCTGGTTCAGTTCCTTTCTACCTTTTTTTACCCACAGAGGTATCTCTATATATATATATATCTCCACAAGTGTCTACATCATGGTCCAGTTCGCGTCCCGTTTGCGGTTGCCGCCTTTCCCCTCGACAGTACACTGGTTTCGAGTTCTTTACTTCTTCCAAACGGAAGCTGCTGGATACCGGCGCAAGCCATCTCAGTCCTTGAATGTCGCTCCCTTTTCCTGAACGCCGCTTTTTACTGACTACCTCTGCTTGTTCATTGCTTTTTTGATCCATCTTTACGACGTTCACACTCATTCGTTCTCTTCTGTTCTTGGTAAGCTTCGTTAATAGGATACCGGACTTCTAGAGTGGCTTTATACGTTCTTCTAAAGTTTCTTTACGAGATCTTCTAAATGCTTCAAGTTATCCATTGTGTCTACGAAACATTTCTCTTTTATTTACACTTATTGGTAAACACTTCTTTCGGATAATCCTCTGTTCAGTGGCTTGGCCATATCTCTGACGGAAGGCTTTCTTTTATCAGATCAGCCCACACAACCTAAGTTGAGCATGCCGATGTCTATGACGTATATATATATATATATATATATATATATATATATATAATTAGTAATGCGTAATCTCTGTTTCTCCCTCGTGTTATGTCGGCTGCACGTTGTAGTTCACCTTAGAATCTGCACAGCGGTGGAGAGAAGAGCTGACGTCATAGGGCCGCAACAGAGGATGTGGGAAACATCATACAGTTTTGTCCGCTTTATATGTCCTATGAGATGCGACTCAGAGAAATGTGATATCATTTTTCATTGCTGAGTTACGAAGTTATAAACTTGATAGTTTCGTTTTCTGAAAATTTGTGTTTTTTGACAATTTTTAGTAAAACGTTGGTAACCTAAATATGAAATTCGAAACCAACAATCACTAGATTGTGAGATTTTCTTTTAAATGCAACAAACTTCGTCAAGTTTGGTGCTGTGGTTGCCGAGAAAAACGAATTCTCCTTTTACATGTATTTAGATAGGAGCACCCTAGCTAAAGCTTCCTCTTAAGTTTGCTTTTTCTCAATGATATTATAATGCAGGTGAAGCATGCTTTACAGGAGAAAAATAAAAGCGGTTGATTTCATCTTGCGTTTCGTAGTAGCTTACTAAAGCCACTCGAACGCTCAGAGAAATGCGACCGGTGTTGCCGAAGCCTCCGAGTATTCGTAACTCTGAAGAGCGTTGTCTGATTTTGTTCTTAATTTTAGTTTTTCTCCATTTCATACAGCATTTCATGCGGTTTGAAATTTTGATATTTTATGCGTTTTTGTTTATTTCGACGAAGGGAAGCGACTCAATGGGAATTTGTTCCTGGAAACTATATAAATCAAGTCTAAAAATTGCATTGTTGTATTGCCTAATCCTAATTTTGAGCTGACGGTGCGTTGGTCAGCTACACGTTATCCATTTTCGTCTGGGCACTTTATTGTACAAAGCACTTTCGTTTCAGCGCTTTATTCAGTTTAGTATGCAAATCGTTGTCACAGAGAAAGAAGATGAAATATATAGGAAAGTGTACAAATCTCATAAAGAAAATATAATATGAAGTAAAATTCTATATTGAGAAAACAGAACTAAATTGTACGATCCATATAAAATGGAGCGCAGAACGCGTGTAGCGTCTATTTAGGAAGGGTAGAGACATTACGAAGGTGTAGTTGAAACATAACAGCGAACAAAAGGCCGTAGTCAGCGCGTTGCAGTTGTCAGTAGTGTGTTATACGCCTACTATTAGGTAAGTCGGCACACAGTCCTATATTCGTTGCATTAACTGCACCTATAAACTTACGTAGGGCCTCTGATTGTGTATTTATACGTCACCTGTGTATCTTGTTTCGTAATAAAATAAATATATAAAACAAACAACAAATTGAATGAAACAATATCTATTAGATCGCAGGCGCCTTGACGAAACATCGGTTCCAGGGTGAGGCTTCCTTTGTTAAATCACTGCTGACCATTTCAGGTCTGCATCTTCTTGTGGCACTTTTGCTTTTTTGGATTTTAAGTTGTGCGTGGCCATGTGTGCGCAAGGTACATAAGTACCTCGTGTGTTTCTCAATATGCGAACCCGGTTCACAGCGTGCCCATATTTTCTTTGTTTTCCTATGGGACGAGGAGCTTGTGGTGCGACTAAGGGCCCTAAAATCTCCTCACGCTCCAGCTGGACCGTCGTAAGCACGAGTGCAAAGCGCTTCACAATGCTTTGGCTAAGCTGTGTACCGTCGTAAATCTGTGCGCCAAAGACCCCCCCCCCCTCCCCCCGATTTCGAAATAAGGCGTCGTTGCATTTCGAAACATCATCCCGATGCCGACCTGAGTGCTCTTTTTCGCGCGACGTCTCCCGTGAGCGCCGAATTCCATCCGCGACACATTACGGTCAGTCTCGGAACGCCTACGTAAATATCGCATTTGCGAGGCACCGGGTTAGGGGAGCGAAGAGCGCCGGTGCACAGAGCTTGGGCCAAAGGCGTTTCTCGCCATAGTTTCGGTTAGTTCTGGGTTATGGCGTCGCTGTTTGCCCACTCGACAGCACTGTTGAGCTTTGCACGGGATGTGTTCACATATGGGCGATGCCCATTCATTCTGACGCCTACGCTTCGGTTCTGTGCTCGTATACGCGAGCCACGGGGACGCCTGGAAATAAACGGCGTACACCGACTCGGAAGGAGCGATGCGTGATTATTAAGGAAGGAGCGCGGCACGATGGACAGGCAAGGCTTCCGCTGGTGTCTCGACCATGAAGACAAACTCTGGTACTCAAGTATTATTGCGCAAAAAAAAACAAAAAGACACGGACGTAAGAGAAGAAGAACACGAACTCTAGCCTCGTTTCTTAAGGAACTCGCAATGCTTGCGTGAAACGCCATTTAATCGAGAAACTCGCATACTCGTTTCTGATATCTGAGGGACAAAGTTTGTCGAACATTCTTTCTTCATCGAGGCGTGGAATATCAGAATAATATTTCCGAACAAGGTTTTCAGGCAAAGCAACATTGGACCCGCACTCCTTTCTTTTAACGGATGACACTTGAAGCTGATTTGCTCCGTAGGAGTTTCAGCGATCCTTTTGCCCGGTTTAGTTAGGGGTTTTGCAGTGATTCTAATTCCTGCTATAAACGAAAGGCTAGCTTCTCTTCCCTGTTCTTTCTTTTTTCTTCTTTTGGTGCAGGCGTTTTCGATTTCATAGCCGAGTCACTTAGCGTGACAGAGGCTATCGGGTTTCTTCCGGCCCCCCGCAAACGAAATATTTGTTATAATAAGCACACGTATTGCACGTCTTCAAATATATGCTGCAGGGAACGCCAAGCCGGTGAAGAGAAAATAGTCACTGAAGCGATTGCTGCATGTGAGATTAATGGGTGGGCCCTCAAGAGTTGGCCATGTCAAGCGCTTCTTCGAGCATCAACCTCTCGACGCCTCTTTCAGCTTTGTCGCAGACTGCAAAATTATATACTAAGGGAAAATTTCAGCACCTGGTTTTACCTCTGAGCGGATCCGCCGTGGTGGCGTTGCGCTACTAAGTACGAGGTCGCGGATTTCAATTCCGGCAACGGCGGTCGCATTTCGATGGGGAAGAAACGCAAAAAAAAAAAGAATGCTCGTGTGCCGTGCGTTGGGTGCACTTTAGAGATCCCCAGATGGCCGAAATTAATTCGGAGTCCTCCTATAAGAACGGGGAAAAGAATGCAGGGAGCGATTATAAACACACACACACACACACACACACACACACACACACACATATATATATATATATATATATATATATATATATATATATATATATATATATATATATATATATATATATATATATATATATATCCCCCTATAAGAACGGGGCAAAGAAAGCAGGGAGCGATTATAAATACACACACACACACACACACACAAACACACACACACATATATATATATATATATATATATATATATATATATATATATATATATATATATATATATATATATATAATATGAACGAGAGGGAAGGAGGTTAATCGAAGGGCCCGATTTTTATAGGTCCTATCATAAGAAGCCGACAAGGACACCAAGGACAACATAGGGGAAAAACTTGTACTTAATGAATGAAATAAAGAAACGATAAAATACTGGAAATGAAAGTGGATGAAATAACAACTTGCCAAAGGTGGGTCCCGAACCCACAACCTTCGCATTTCGCGTGCGACGCTCTACCAATTGAGCTACCGCGGCCCCGTTTCCCCATCCACTTTCTTGGATATTTACGCTTCCTTGTAGAACCCTGGGAGTGTTAACCAGCGCCACCACTCACAAACCTTGGCGGCGGTTGTGGAACATCCTTTCTGCCGCAGGCGTCACGAGAACGTGATTTTTTGGGTGAAGGCAACCGGTCAACAAACCCACACATGCTATCTGAAAGCATCAATGTTGCCGGATTCGAGACCCTCGTTATGTAATGAACGAGAGGAAAGGAGGTTAATCGAGGGGCCCGATTTTTATAGGCCCTGGGTTCGGTCCCCACCTGCGGCAAGTTGGTATTTCATGCACTGTCATTTCCGGTAATTTATCGTTTCTTTATTCCATTTATTAAGCACAAGTTTTTTCCCCTATGTTGTCCTTGGTATCAGTGTTTGTTGGCTTCTTATGATAGGTCATATATATATATATATATATATATATATATATATCACGTAGGCTGCTCGTAAAGCCATTGCATAGCTTTTACGATACCGCTAGGAAAAGTCGATTTTGTAAGGAAATGTTTCTTTTCTTCTTGATGACTCTTTTACATTCTCGTCCATGCACTTACGAGCGTTTTATGGGTCATCTGAACCTGGCCGGTGAACCTATTTGCCTTGATGTGGTTATATCGTGCCGGGCGGCAGGCATGATGGTTCTTATGCCCGGGCACATGGAAAGCGGAGGGAGCATTAAAGTTTATGTGGATGATTTTACCGCGCTGGCGCGCCTTTTAATGCATGCGCCTTCGGCTGGTTGTATATACGACCTTCATCGCAGTATCCGGAGTCAACATTGTGTGCCCAAGGGGCGTTTGAATGGATTGGACCAGTGACCGTTTTCAAGCCAATATCTCGCGGTTTCTTCTCTTTCTCTCTCTAGTTGCTCTCTCTCTCTCTCTGCCTGTCTCTCTCTCTCTTTCAGGAAGAAATTTAGAAGGTATTAAGCGTGCATTGAACGATATTTATCGCGTCTCCGTTGACATAGCGTGCCACGCGCGTGGACAAGTGATATGACACCCGAGAAGCTACTCCGAGCGTAAAAGAATATTTCCCCCATGAGAGGTGCTGGTTGGGGCATGGCAGCCTTTTGAAAGTTTTCGTGTTTGCGATCTCTCGTCTCGCCTTCTTGCATTTGAAAGAAGTCGGCCCAGCGGATAGCGACACGTAAAATGTTACCCTGTGTCCGGCGGTTAACACTTTTTCGCAAGCTCAGTGGTTTCGTCGTAGGCGTACTGCGTCCGGTACTGCGTCCAGTGCCATTAACGCGAGAGCGTTAATGGCACCGTGTTGCAGAAAATCCGGCGTGGGACGTCGGTTCGGCAAAAAAAAAAAAAAGAAGATCGATACAAATTTCGAACCACATATACTCAGCCACTCTTCTACCGCCAGAGTTGCTCATACCTTGTCTTTCATTCTTTACAAAGTTTTTCCTCGGAATTTTGAGAACGGCAGCCCACAAGGAAATGTAGTGAAAAAAAAAAACACCGCATATCTTTTATGTTAGCCCTTCTCAGACTGAAGTCTTAAAGGTGCGAAACAACATCAGGAGATCGGCCGACACAAGTGGCCGCGTTTCTACCAGAAAGCTTGCCTTCGTGCATCGCGTTTCCAGCCACCGTTTCCCGGTAAACGTTACGGTTACATAAGCTCCAGTTGCAAGGAAGCATGAAAAGCAGTCAGGGGTCTGTTAATGCTATCGCGTTCCACTCTTAAAGACGAAGCTTAAGCGATCTCCAAATTTTCTTATTTGAGTTCGGTTTGCGTAGATTAACTTACGTGATGCGTATACCTCTTTTTTTACGATCTCTCTCTCTCTCTCTTATTTCCTTCCTAGCTTTTCTTTTTTTATGCTTTATGCACTGCAACAGTTCATCATTAAAACACGTTGGTGTTCGAGGACTCGAAGCTAGTGCTTAACTTCGTCGTCGTCGTAATTGTCCTTCCAAACCTTCACGCCACCGCGATAGTCACACATCCAAAAAAAAGTAAAATAAAAAAAAACAGACGACGACAGGGAAGAAAAGGACGCCGCAAGTCAGTCGTCGGCACAATAGCGAGCGTGCTCATGACAGGTTCTGCTCGGGCCGTGTAATCGTAATAACTGGTCGCGGCCTACACAATAGGCCGATGAGTTGACGCACCATTGTTAAAACTGCAGATGATCATACCGTCCACATCGTCATCGTGGGAGGAATTATGCTCAGGCCGGGTCAAAGGCCTTTCTGCAGGGTTCTCCGTTCGCCTTCTTCTTCTTCTTCTTTATTATTATTATTATTATTTTTGCACCAGCTGCGCTCCACTTTCTGCCTCCGAATTACCTAACCTGGTAAATCGTTCCTCACGCCTGCCTTGCTCGGTTAGGTTTCTCGTCCTTTGGTATATTCGAGCTAATAAAGAGGCAATCGGCCATCTTCATTTCACGTAAACTATAGTAAACCCGTGCTCTTTGTTTGTGTGTGCCTCGTTTTGCTTCTGATAATGTTGCTTTCGCATTTTTGTCTCTTCTCTTACTAACATACGGATTTTCACTTCTTTATTTGCCCCTTCCGCTGACCCTAAATATTTCTTATTTATTCCTCGTTAAGCTCCGCACAATTTCTGCATTAAGTCGAGAAACGGTATCTCATTATCTTTCGAAGGTTCATTTGATATGTGAGCGGATCTCGCATTGGTGTTGTCCGTATATGCGTATGAAGAAGCCTTTGGGGACTCCTTGAATATACCGGGTAATGACCGACCATCCTATAGTTACTGGACTGTGCTTTCGAAGCTATTTCCGCTTTGATGAGATAATCTTTATGCTCTGGTGTTCGTGTGTGTATCGTGCTGCTTGATATTTCCTTCTTTTGTTTCCTTTTTTTTTACTTCACTAACAAATTTGGGATTTCTCAAGAAAATCTCTCAACGAAAACTGTCATCATAACAGCGTTCACGTATTGAAACTTTAGAAAACGTGTATATGTGTTAGGCTGACGATAAACTCTACGCTGTGGGGTAAATGGTATGTATTACTGTAGTGGATGCATGAAATGGGTCTTCTTCTTTTTTCTTTTTCTCTTGAGATCTGCTTTGTGTTGAGCCAGTGGTCGCCTGTCATAGCACTTGTCTACAAAAGCGGCGCAGCTGCATAAAAGTTTGCGAAACTTAACAGAATTGAATCTTGCCTTTTTTTAAGCTTTCTTTATCTATTCCGGCATATGCTTCAGAATAGATGCAGTAATAAACCAGCACCGTGTCGTACGGATAGGGAATAACTTACGTCAAGGGAAAGCAACAAGGATTACTCAACTAAGCGACACCTGCCGTGTTTGAAATTCACGTTCCATCTGGAATCTGAAGTTTGCACCATTGACTTTTTTTTTTTCGTCGTGTTCAGATCTGGTTGACGCTAGCGGAGCGCTACCTGGCAAGTCGGGACCTGGACTGGGAGGCGACGGCGCGGTTCTGCTTCAACGAACGCTGCAACCCTGACGACGACAACCTTGGCGTGCAAATTGTCAAGGTGGGAAGCCCATCCAGCACACATTTCTATACTAACAAGACAGAAGTTGCGCTTCCATCTACCTCGTATGGTCAATCATGTTGCTTAAAGCCTCACTTGTAGCTCTAAAACAGCGGTGTTTAACGCCATCGCCTTTCACGGTCCCGATTGTGAAATGTGACATGACTTGAGCTTTTTTTTTTTTTTCGCACGTCAGCTCGCATGCTTTAAACCCGTTCTAGCAAGAGGAGATACGTGAAATGCGGCTAGCGAATTTCTTCGCAGATATCGTTTGACCCTCACATGGTGGTTGATGTCGCCCTAGAAATGGTAATACGGCCTAAGCGTACCATTTGATGCCAACACCCTTTGCACTCTCTCTTCCTCATCGGAGGCGTAGTCAGGATGTAGCACCTTGTTGCACTTGCCGTCCCTTCTCCCGTCGCCCTTCAAAAAAAAAAAAGAAACAACGTTAATGTGCGCCAGGATACCCTGCATTAGTTGGCGCTTGACAACACCTCTCCGGCCAATTGCGATCTCTCTCTTCCCGAAAAGCATTCCGGGCTGTTCCTCACGAGGTGCTTGCTGTGTTCAAGCGACCCTCAGGTTCACTGGTGCGGCAAATGAGAAGTCGGTCATTTTGTGTAGGACAACTAGAGGGTATGGAAAATATGGAGACAGGGAAGAAAATACACGGAAGATACCTAGCATTTGTCCTCTTTGCGATCGTACACGTAGAAATAAAGATCTGGGATTGAAAGAGAGCTCAAGGACGGGAGTTAATATTAATCAACCTGGCTAGACAAGGCACAGCGTGTCTACGGCTTGGCACTCAAGTCTGTCGCCTACGAGTACTGTAGACGACCTTCTGTGGCTTTCTACGCTGATGAGCTGTGAGGCCAGGATTCCAGGGAATTTGCTTCGATGATAAAGCGAACGATCTTCCGATCCACCCAATGCCTCCTTATAGTACTTCGTATACTCCTTAACGAGCATGTGTCTGAGTCCCGAGTGCCTGTGCACGACCCCCCCCCCCCCACCTCCTTAAAAAAGGTAAACAATAAAAATGAATAAAAAAAATAAGACATGCTCCAAGGCTTAAGCTCAATTTATTTATTTATTTATTTATTTATTTATTTATTTATTTATTTATTTATTTATTTATTTATTTATTTATTTATTATACATACTTTCAAGGCCAAGTAGGCTCAACAGAAATGAGGGGTGAAAAATACAATATTTGCAGTACAGGGCAAGAATAGTAAATCAAACTATAAGGCACTTTGAATGGCGATCTTGAAGTTAGTGGTGTCACAAATTGAGACTGTGGAGGCGGGAAGGCGGTTCCATTCAATGGCTGTTCTTGGCAAAAAGGAAGAATGGCACAAGTTAGTTGGCAAGATGACACTTCAGTTTTGTGTTGATGGTCGATGCGAGACGAGATGTAACTTGGTGCGGTGAAAATATTTCCTTTAAAAGAAGGGTTAAAGTAATATATTCTATGAAAAAGACAGCGACAAAAGTACTTGCGACCTAACCAAAGGTCAAGTAGATCTAGTGTTGTTTTCATGGACGTGGCGCTAGAATGACGAGAATAATTTGAGACAATAAAACGAGCGGCGCGGTTCTGAATGCTTTCAAGGGAAATGGCAAGATTGGCACGAGCAGGGTCCCACTTGGCACACGCATGCTCTAAATCTGGACGGACGAGCGTTTTGTATAGAGTAAGCTTTAGTGATGTGAGTGCTGATGCAAAGTTTCGTCTGAAATAGACTAACGTTCGGTTAGCATTGTTAGTGAGATATGCAACATGCATATTCCGTGAAAGGTTGCTAGTAACGTACAGGCTGAGCTATTTATAGGAGTTAGCAACTGACAGGGTAGTACCGTTAATAGAATATGGGAATACATCACAAGAGGAAGAGCTAGAGGAGACGCAGATACTTCTGCATTTAGTTGTGTTAAGCTGCATTAGCCATTTGTTGCACCAGCTGTATACGCTATCCAGGTCGTCCTGTAGCTTACCAGAATCACTAAGGTTAGTTATTTTGCGATAGATGACACAATCTTCCGTCAACAGCCTAATGGTTGAATTAGAGATACAGTCAGGAAGGTCATTAATGTAGATTAGAAAAAGCTATGGACCGAGCACCGAGCTTTGTGGTACACCGGATTTTGCGGAACAAGGTCTGGACAAAAATTAGTTACAGGTTACATACTTGGTCTTGTTAAAGAGGAAATCCTTTAGCCATGCAAATACCTTGGAGCCAATATTAAGAAGGGAAAGTTTAGAGATCAGTAAATCGTGGGAAACAGAACCGAAAGCTCGCGAAAAATCCAGAGATACGCAGTCGCGGTCAATTTTCTGATCCGCATTATTGACCAAATCGTTCGTAAAAGAAAGGAGCTGCGTTTCGCTGGAAAATAATTTTCTAATACCATGAGGTAGAGTCTATTTTAGAAGGCATGGGACTGAAATGCTCTGCTAATAAGTCTGAACTCCTTGTACTCAAGAACAGAAGCAAGACTGTGGAGGTAATAAGACTGCTAAGGAGAATCACTAACAGACACAGAGGGCTGGGAGAGGAGAGCGCCATGAGACTGGTCCACGCTTTCGCCTTGTGTCACTTCTCATATGTAGCTGGGATGCTCACTTGGACACAGACAGAGATAAACAAGTTGAACAGATTAATTAAAAGGCTAGTCAAAACAACAGTGGGGTTACCGATTAACACTCCGGATAACAAATTAATGAAACTCGGGCTCCACAACACAATAGCCGAGATAATTGAAGCTCAGCAAATTGCCCACAGAGAGAGGCTCTCTGGAACAAGGCCAGGTAGAGCAATACTAGAAGAGGTAGGATGGTGCCCAACCGAATCCAAAATTTCAGGTGAAGGCACAGTAGAACTAAAAGATAGCATAAGAAAGGTAATCAAGACGACTCCTTTCCCCAGAAATATGCACCCGGTGCACAACCTGGAAAGACGAAAGGCAAGGGCCAAAGCTCTCTTGCAAGAGATAGAACACGACAGAGAACATGCGGCATTTGTAGATGCTGCGTGGGTCAGAGGAAAGAAAGCCTTTACGGCAGTAGTAGTAGATGCAGATGGTCTCACTCGGGATGCTATTACAATCATGACTAAAGACACGACAGTCGCGGAACAAGTAGCGATAGCATTGGCTTTAAGGAATAATAAGTGGACGAAGATTTACAGTGACTCTAAGATGGCTATTAGACACTTTACCAATGGCTTTGTAACCAAAAGGGCTGCCCAGCTGATCGGTGAGTTGGACAGCCAAGAGATCGAAATCCGCTGGTTTCCTGCGCACATGAGGTCTGTCGATCCATCTCGGAAGAATTTAAACGAGATGGCTAACGCAGCTGCACGAGGACTTACTATCCGTGCACTACGCGACCAGGACCTTAATAATATACAGGAGGAGAACAGGGACCAATTACTAACATATAATGAAATCACGAGGCATTATTACATCAACAGAAGGGAATTCCCAGTGCCACACGCTAAGCTCAATAGAGCTCAAGCGGTGACTCTGAGATTGTTGCAAACAGGAACTTATCCAAGTCTAAACTTTATTAACAAGATATATCCTGAAAGAGAGATACCAATCAATTGCGAGAAGTGTAATGGCATCATTACTCTGGATCACATGCTTTGGCAGTGTCCTGTGACTTTCACAGACTGTGACAAGGAGAGAGACTGGTGGCAGCGAGTCCTACACAGTGTAGGTCTTTTCGATCAAGTACAGGCCGTCCAGAAGGCCCATGATACGGCGGTAAGGTTAAACCTTACTGTCCCGACGTGGGAGCCGCCTGCGTCAACCTGAGGGTTGATCTTCAGGACATTAAATAAAGTTCATCATACCATACCATACCATGCTGCGCGTTTTTGAAGAAACAGTCGGTCTCGAGAACATAATAAGATGTGAATAAATTATATGCTCCAACTCTCTCTATCCAACAGGAGGGAGAGAGATACAAGCTTTAATAATATGCTGGAGGTGTTAGCCTGGCTGTTCGCTTGACACGTTACTCCAAAAGCTGGGTGATGCCCATGGCAAAGTATCACTTGTGCGTTACGTGCCACGAAAGCGCTGCCGTCATTCATGCGGTGCCACGAGCCTTGACGAAATTTTGCAAATATCTCTCCGTATATAGTGTGTGTGCGTGCGTGCGTGCGTCTGTCTGTCTGTCTGTCTGTCTGTCTGTCTGTCAGTCTGTCTGTCTGTCTGTCTGTCTGTCTGTCTGTCTGTCTGTCTGTCTGTCTGTCTGTCTGTCTGTCTGTCTGTCTGTCTGTGTTTGTGTGTGTGCGTGCGTGCGTGCCTGCGTGTGTGTGTGTGTGTGTGTGTGTGTGTGTGTGTGTGTGTGTGTGTGTGTGTGTGTGTGTGTGTGTGTGTGTGCGTGTGTGTGTGTGTGTGTGTGTGTGTGTGTGTGTGTGTGTGTGTGTGTGTGTGTGTGTGTGTGTGTGTGTGTGCGTGTGTGTGTGTGTGTGTGTTTGTGTGTGTGTGCTGCTTGTGTGTGCTGTTAAGCGTTTATCACTGTATATATCAATGTAAGAGACACTGAGTCACACGCTGCCCAAGTGTTAGACAGGGCAAAAGACATTACAAACATACTGCAAAATTCGTGATTCTAAAAAAGAAACTCTGCAATCCTCGGAAACACATTCGTTAGAAAAAAAGAAGAAAACGGAAAGTTGATTTTTTAAGTGCTGCAGTAATTAGACAAAGTGGCGAGTTCCGTTTCTTGATCGTCCCGGTGCAGGACCTCCACCGTACGGGTTGCAGCCTGTTCAGCGGCGAACAAGCGGAGCAGAACCAGGCGCTACTCAAGCGGGTCCTGCTGGCGTACGCGCGCTGGAACAAGTCCGTGGGTTACTGCCAGGGCTTCAACCTGCTCGCCGCCTTCGTCCTGGAGGTGGTGGAGTGGTGCGACCAGGATGCGCTCAAGGTGCGTTAGGCGCAAGGGAACGATAGAGAAAAGTAAAACCGGGCACAACTCAAGCGGAACCCACCTTTTCGGCTGTTGAAACTCCTACGAAGTGATGACGATCTCTGCAGATGATGATCTACCTGGTGGAAGGCGTGCTTCCGGAGGGATACTTCGCCAACAACCTTCGCGGTCTGTCCGTCGACATGGCCGTGTTTCGCGAGCTCCTCCGGTTGAGGCACAGTAACTTGGCCACGCATCTCGACAGGCTTCAGGCAGGGGAGAGCAAGGCCGGTCAGTATATAGTATCGAGCTCCTGTTCTGGCCACCGCTTGACTTGATTACAGTGTTCTTACGCTGCGACGGCAGTTAAGAATTCAGAATTGGGTTTGGTCCGTCCGTGCGGTTCGTTCGGTTATGGTGTGGCGTGCATCGTCATGCCTTAATTCGCGAATCCGCGAATCGCGGTTGGTACATCATTAGATACTGGTAATATACACATACTTTTACCGTGACAGCACTTCGCAGCGCAAAACACGGTTCGCTCTGGCCGCTTTGTTATGTCGTGAAGTACGCCGTCGTGCCGTCATGGTGCCCACACTGTTGTTCTCGCTGCCACTGTGTCTGTCTCATCTGTGTCACGCCGCCATCATTGTCGTCGTACCGCCGTCTTTCTCATGGTTTTTTTCATCATGTCATACAGTTGGGGACACGGACGGTATTGTAGGAATATTGCGCAGAATTGGCGGCATCGGGGAGTTCGGGCGCAACTCCCGCCGCACTGAGTTCTCAGTCGAAGGAATAGTGTGTTACTGCGTTTATTATTATCACATGCTGCATGCAGAAAAATACAAGCACTTACCAAACAGATAGCCGAAGGCTTGCCTGTGGTTCGATCTAAATATAAAGCAGAAACTGTTCCCATACGATCGACTTTTTTTTTTCGAACTGCACAAGGTGCAATCATCGCTCTGCAGGGTGTGAAATGTGTACTAAGACTTGCAACGTGTTATTCAAACCTGCACGAGTTTTCTGACCTTTACAGCGAACCTGCAATCCAATTTGACCTTACGTGAAGGTTTCTTGAGCTGCGTCATGCGCTAGGCATTTGGAACATCGCTTCGTCTTGACAGACGCTCTACTAAGTCTTCGGGACACTGCAACTTCGATAGGACTCTGTGCCCAAGGTATTCACGGGCTAGCTGGTACATTGATCTTGAAAACTGAGTTTGCGCAACGCAAACCTACAAAACAGAAACGTACACAACCGACATTAGACGGGTGACGTAGCGACCGTCTAGTTCGCTTGTGTTCTTTTATGTCGTCCTGTCTATTTGCGCTGCACAAGTTCACTTTTCAAGACAAATGTATAGTTGACTGCCAATTTGTGCGTTTGTTTGCGCTACAGTTGCTGAAATAGCTGGGCGAGTTGACTGCTGGCATTGTGAGGCAGGTTAACAGCGCTAAGAAAGCAAAGACCCAAAGTGCGCAAGACGAGGGCTCGACATCGACTGTATTTACGACAAGAAAGATTGCATGCTTGAAGTTCTCTTATCCGCGTGGAAATTCGGGAAGACCTCGCTCGTGCTCACCCATCACCCACGCTTTCCACGCATCCACTTGCTCAAGCAAAATCAAAAAGGGGGCCCACAGACGGAATAGTCCACTGTACACGTGGTATAAATGTTACAAACAGGGATAAGGCGCCTCTGAAAGGCGGGCCAACGTTTCGATAGGACGACCGGTCCTTTGACGAAGATAGTCCCTCCTGTCGAAACGTTTGCCAGCCTTTCTAAGGCACCTTATCCCTGTTTGTAACTTCCTTACTCAAGCAAGGAAGTTTTTTTTTTTTTTGAGAGAGAGAGCTCGACATAAGTGCTGATGCATTTGTCTGCTTTTTTGCATTCAAGAAGCGTCATAAAGTGTATTATTATGCTTTTCCTCCGACCTGTATTTACCCACTGCATGTGTGTTGTCAAACATCGGCGTGTAATACAATCTCTTAAGATGTTCCGCGATATATACCGAACTCCCGAACCTACGATGGTTCAGGTTTAGGACATTTCGAGACCTTTAACGACCTTTTCGTGTGTTCTTCGTCCTATGCCCTATCTCTGAACAGGCGCGCATAAACACATGCATAAAAAGCAACGAGACCAACTATACTCATAGCTAACACGTTGTGGGCGCGTGCCCTTCTCCTGCGCAGGTCTGAACTACGAGCCCCCGCTGACGAACGTGTTCACGATGCAGTGGTTCCTGACGCTGTTCACCACGTGCCTTCCGCGTTCGCTGGTGGTGCGCGTGTGGGACCTCATCCTGCTGGAGGGAAACGAGGTGCTCCTGCGCACCGCCATCACCATCTGGGAGGGGCTCGCAGAGTGAGCACTTCACCGCACGACGTGCACTTCGCTGCACCGCTCCGGTGTTCTACGCGCCTGCCTCTCTTCGCCTTCGCGAATAGCAAAGCCGTGTAACCATATCTGGACGTGAATAACAGTGTGGACAGCTGAGATCCCTGCGATGTGATCTGTTTCCGAATGGCGTGGCACAGAGATGCAGGCTGGTGCCGAGATGAGCAAGTGAAGATGAGCCGCGGGTTACTCCGTGTCAGAGCGTCGTTTACTCAGTCGTCTTGCTCCTCGGTGACGATGGTGATGACGATGATGAGGAAAAAAGAAGGCATGTAAGAGGAACCCCTTTTAATCTTGATGCTGGCAGAGGTCACCAAGTTCGTGTTAACTATTCTCCTTGTTCATCACGCTATTGAGAAATGTAGAATACAAGAATACCAGCCTTCAGTGGTATCGTGAAGGTTTGTCTCGTAATCGCGATGCAAAGCTCTAAATAAAAAAAAGAGAGAAACACAATGAGATTCGTAGGAGTATATATTTCGTGAGTGATGAAGCTAGCTACCATAACGTAACGTCATTTCGACGATTTTGCCATGGCGGGCTTCACTGCTATATCATCGCCGACGTCTTAAATCACCGATATCATACGACGAAATTCTGGAAAATACAGGCACATTCGTCACTAAAATTGTGACTCAACGATTGCAGTGGCGCGCGCAACATTAAACTGCTTCCAGAAGGTTTTTTCTAAGCACGGCTTGTTGAAACGTTTTCACCTAAACTTGAGAATTGTGAAGCCAGTTTTGTTTCATTTTATTTTCTTCCTTGCATGTCTCGTACGGACAGCCGCATCATGACCGTGGGAAGCGCGGACGAGTTCTACAGTGTGATGGGCGTGCTCACCCGGGAGATGGTCGAGTTCGGCGTCAAGGACCCCCACGAATTCATCGTGGTGAGACTGACTCCGCTTTCGTGCTCGTCTGGCATATCCAGCATGTCCAGCATGTCCAGCATGTGAAAGAAGAAGAGTATCTGGCGCCTCCTACAGGCTCCAGCATCTCACATCTAATGAGAAACAGTCTCTATAGTGATTTCATATAGCTTTGATACATAAGGACCCCCACGAATTCATCGGGGTGAGACTGACTCCGCTTTAGGGCTCGTCTAGCATGCCCAGCATGTCCAGCATGTGAAAGAAGAGGAGTATCTGGCGCCTCCTACAGGCTCCAACATCTCACATCTAATGAGAAACAGTCTCTATAGTGAATGATGTAGCTAGATGTGATTAGCGGATGTAATGCAGACGCTGTGGCATTCGATAGCCTAATCCACGTACAAAATCTTGTAGATGTTCTAACAAGCGCTTGTTAAATTTCTGGACGCCTGTAGTTCTCGTGTGCTCGCATACGATCGTTTTAATCAGTTTAACGAGAAGAGCGTTATGAAGCTAGTATTCTTTACTGCCCGTCTAGACGCTTATAAGCTTTGTAGGACTAGGTACCTAACTACAGGGCTGAGAACCCGATTTTGCCTTCAGTGAACTTCGCCAATTGCTGCTTATTATCTAGAGGCTACGCAAGTACGCGATGTTCGAAAAAGATGTAAACTGAAGCTTGAAAAGTGCAAAATTTTAAATCTCATTGTAAATCTGAAGCTCGCGTAATTTTATTCACAACTGAAACCAAAATCGGGCTGCTGAAGACCATATGGATTGAATGTTACCTCTACGCTCTGACCTTTGAAAACAGGATTTAATCGGAGAGTGCCAGACGAGCTACGTTATAGACCATATAGTTAGGTGCACTGCATGTAGGTGCAGCGCGCATTTATTATAGAAAGCCTGATGTAGGACAAGTGAAGAAGATTGTGACGCTAGGATATCGCTACACATTTAAAATATTAACGATTATTTGCTGTAGCTGTATACGTGTACATGTAATGATGTCTCAGCTACTAATCCGTGTTCCCTCTTCTTTTGCTCTCTCATTCCATGTCCTCGCCATCACGTCATCGGACGGCCCCTGTAACAACTCCTCCCAACTGCTGCATCGGGGATCCGCTTGCTCGGTGTGTGACGACTTCCCCGTCATCCTTCCATTCTCTGGCTTGCCATCCTTCCCGGATCCTCGGATCGGTGACCTTCCTGCCTTTGTTGGATCACGACACCTTCTCAACGAAATCCAACTGTCATCGGCCGCGTCCTTGGGTTGCAATTTTACTTGCGCCGCTCTTCGTTCCTGACCGCCGGGTCGAATTCCGAATGTCAACCCCTGGCAAACGGGCATGGGCCCCACGGTTTGGCGCGATTCACCGGTTTGTCGCCGATTCCAACTGACCGCGGACTTCGCGTATCGAACGTATTTCGCAAATGTCTGTGTCGCCGACGCTGTGACGGATTGGCCCGCGCGTGCCCCTCGTCCATCGGACTGCGGGTGTCGCCCCCTGCAGGCCATCTGCGACGTGTCCAGGGTGCCCATCCCGCAGCTGTCCGAGTTGCGTGACCGCTACACGTACAACATCAGGCCCCTGCCGCCTCCGACGGCGCCGAGCCGCCACGGGCTCTGGCTCTTCCTGGGTGACGACGAGGACAACGACGCGGACTCGGACCACCAGATGATGGTGGCGGCTGCCTTCTGCGGCATCTCGAACGCCTTTCTCGTGGCTAAGAACAGAGGTGAGCAAGCGAAGCTGTCTAGGAACAGCGCGCACCTAATTCGTACGTACATGTTTGGTAAACACAAACCGTGAACGCAACAACGTACCACGCGCAACGGCCTCTGACTGTGCGACGGAACTGATGAGCGATGCGCCAGTTTAGCTGAAAGCAATGTGAATGTCGTGAAAACTGTGGTCAAACGACGCGCCCGCGTAAAAAAAAAAAAAGGATTGACAGCGAATGATGGTATAGATCTCGATTGAACATATCATTTTGTATGATTGGGTTCAGTTTTTTTTTATCTCTCTTTTTCTGCATGATAGTTTTTGTATGAAGTTATTGCACCTTACGCACGTTGTATGTATTTCTCTGCCTACGTTATGTGCATATGCGTGTGCAAACGAAACTGTATATTCCTGACACCAAAATAACGCGTGATAAGTGCTCTATTGTCTATTGCGGTATCGGCATAAACCGTATTACAAATATCGTGTGCGTTCTTTCCTGCAGCGGGAAACCTGTCAGATTTATTTTCTCGACCTTCGTCTCATTGAATAGATGGAAATATTACTATATATCTTCATGCTTATTGCGACTGAAATTGAGCAAACATACCCTAACGACAATGAGATAAGCAGATTAAAGTTTACCTTGGCTGTCGTAAGCCTATACACTAGCGTAAAGGCTGGCTATAAGTACGGATTCTTAATTCATTGCGTACACTAAGCAAACTAAATGCGCTCTCTTTATCTCGTCCTAAAACTTCTAGGCCAGGGAGCCGTCCACGCTTCCCTGCCTAGCCCCTTGGACCCGAGCCGGATGACACTGGACATCTCGACACTCAAGAGACAGTACTCGAGACTCAGACAGCGGCAACGCCAAGCGCACATCATTCTGACAAGTGAGCAAATTTAATAGCTTGCTCTGCTTTTGGCGCTTTTATTCTGTACATAAAGAAATTTGTTCAACTTGATAAAGTTGTGTAGAAATTCGTAATCCCTCACTATATATTATGTTCGCCTGCCTGAGGGACCTACTTGCTCGCTCTTATTCCTGGAACCTGCTTACAACGTCGTGTGATGGGTGACATGCAGTTGTACAAGAAGCGCGCAGGTAAATCTAGTCCCACGAGTTTTTCCTAAACTTAGGCGTAGTCCTAACTGCTAACTTGGTTAACCAGGTGACTGAGTTAAACCGACATAGGGGGTCCTGAATATTTCGCTGCGCGTGTTCGAAAAAAGGTTTCGCGCTCACCACTGCACTGTTCTTTCTCAAATTTTGCATAACGATCGCATTTTGGCGTCGACGTCGTTTAGTACAACACTTGGCATGATTACTCGCCTGTTTTTTAAGACAAGAATGAAAATGAGAAATGGGACAAAATGAGAAACCGCTTTCGTCTATCCTAAAAATGGTGTCCGCATAGCCACGGTCCGAGCACAGACTTGTATCGCCGCCTGCCGGCACTTGCTAGAAGCAGCATTTGAGACAGGGCTGCCGCCTGTTGCCCGCTCCTGGAATACGGGACTGCCCTCCCTGAAACGCTGCTTTCTGCGGCTGTCTGTGGGCGTCGAGACAAGTTTATGCTTGCGCCTTTGCGGCGGCAGCTCGCATCTCCATAAGTGCAGGCAGATTTGCACTAGTTTCTTAATAAGAAAACAGGCGAGTACTCGTGCAAGTGTTATACTAAACGAAGTCGATGCCAAAATGCGTTCGTTCTGCAAAATTTGAGGAAGAACAGTGCAGCGGTCAGCGCACAACCTTTGTTCGAACACGTGCAGCGAAATATTCAGGACTCTGTATAGGCTTAACGTTAGGCTTAAGGGTAAAGCCAACAATAGCGTCGGGTAAAGGGTTCCACAGTATTGCATGGTCTATGGCTATACATTATATTTGAAACTGCCAAAATATGGGTGCGTTTGTATACATTCATGGTTGGGAAAGGTACAAGCAGTGCGGAAAAAAAGGAAACACAGACAGACGGGCAGAGAAATAGACAGGACGATTGCAGCGCTTGTTCTGTCTGTGTCTTCTTTTTTCGCGGTGCTTGTAGTTTTCCCAACCCTGCACACATTGTACTAGCTTTGCAAGAAAATTTGGCTAGGAGTCGGTTGGCTGTTAGGTGAGCCTCCTGTGTGTACTGTGTAAAAGGGTGGAAACGCAGAACACCCGCCTTCGTAATCAAGGAACAGTCACGTGACGTGATACGTTTGTGGAATCATGAAAACTAGCGCATGAACACACGGACCAAGAAAAGAGAACGACACTTCGCAGAAGACACTTCTCGGTTCGCGTGTTTGTGGCACTTGTTTGAATGACGCCATCATACCTACTCTCCCTGCTTACTGTGCTGGGACGATTTGAAGCCAGATTTTTTATTCGCGGCCCTCACTTGTTATACTCGGCAGTGCAATGCATCGTGTGTCTCAGTAGTGAACTTTTAATTGGCTTTCACTGACATAAACATCAACATATAGAAGTACGGTATCTCGTGTTTATAGCAGCTTGAGTTTCGACGGGGTGTTAATTTTGTCATATTATTACTTTGCTCGCAGGCAGCCTCCAGGCTCCCGCCTCGGCGCGTCCCCATAGACTATCGACCGGTGTTCCGGTAAACAACCTTCTGGCCGGTCAGAAGCCAATCGTACGTAGGTCACGGCCGCCGCCTCCGACGCACGCTGTGCCCAGCGGCTTGCCGGTCAGCCACACGACGACACTGGCGAGTGGCGCCACAACTACGACACGAGTGTCTCCTCGTATCGCCGTGCCGGTTTCGACAACATCGACTACATCGCCTTCGAGCTCACCAGTTGCCAGCGTCCGTTCCGCTTCAGCCGCCGCCGCGTGTAAGGCCGCGCGAAAGGCGTCGCCTCGAGTAACCACCAGGGACCCAATCCCCGTCGAAACGCTTTCGTGGGAGCAAGCCAAGAAGCTCAAGGCTGGGAGAGACGACAGTAGCAGCAGCTCGAGTTCTTCTTCCACAGAACTCTGCGACGACAAGAACAACAGGTCTTCGTCGCCCGACGAAGCGCCTCCCGCCAGAAAGGGAAGCGCCGAGAAGCAAGTCAACGACGCCGACTCGAAGGTCCCGCCATCTGTGCCGGAAAAGAAGCCCTCGCGCCGGTTAAAGAACGGAACTTACGACGACACTTCCGACAGCTCATTGTCATCTTCGTCGTCCTCCGAGGAGGACGAATGCCGCGACAGGCGGGCCAAGCGTCGCCACGATGGTCTCGACGCTGAGAGCGCGCAGCCGAAGCCTCCGCGACGTCTGGCCGAAGGGTCTAAGCCCGTTGCGACTGCCGCGACAAGAAAGTCGGGTGCCCGCGCTGCCTTGGTGAGGCACCGGGAACCGATAAGCCTAGACGATGACGATGATGGTTCCTACAAACCGGATGACGAGAGCGACGGCTCAAGAAACTCTTCGTCGGTCAGCTTGTCTTCAGAAGAAGAAGAGGAGGAGGAGCAACCTTGCTCGAAGGTGGAAACTGTCAGTTCTTTAGCAGAGGTGTCTTCTACGGTAGACGACTCGTCGCGCTCTTTAGAAGAGGAACGTCCACAAAAGCACGCCCCCGACTCCCTAAGTTCGGAGACAGAAAGCTCGAGAAACACGTTCTCCAACATGGTGCTCTCCGGTTCGGACAAATACAACATTAGGACGTCCTCCGAGGCGTCGAGCTGGAAATCTTCAAGTGACGCCTGTCTAACGACGTCCTCGTCGAGCGGACCGCCACCGCCGTCGGAAACCAGTAGCCGGAAACCGTCTGACGAGCGAGCAAATAACTGCAAAATTTCAGACGAAGAGTTCCAGAGGTTGTCCAAAAAGTTCAGCCAGTCGGCGCTGTCCGATCGGCAGGCTCAGCGAATGGCACTGCGAAACACCAGCCGACGAGGAACTGACGAACTGGGTACGCAGCGGCTCTCGCCCAACATTGACAGGTCCTCCTCAGAGGACGTGGACAGGAAGCTATCGCTAGGGTCTCCGCCGCGGTGGCCACCGAAGCGCACCAATACCTCGGACGAAACGAGCGGCGACTCGCCTTCAACAGAACTGGACAGGTTTCGCAGGGACTCCAGCAAACGGGGTTCGGCGAGTAGCGAGGTTAGCGTGTCCTCGCGAGAACTGAGAAAATGGTCCTACTACAAGTACGACAGCAGGAACACGTCTAACGACGTCAGCTGGAGATCGTCTGACACCGACTACCAACAGTCGTCACTTCGTTACGAGAGGTCCATCTCGGAAGAGGCTGACGATGGCGACGCAGCAGCCGGAGACGGCGTACCTCCCAGACCTCGCTTAATGAGAGACGACAGGACATGCTCGTTCAGGGCCAGCCAGGAATCTATCGATAGCCGGCTGCTGCCCTACGACTCGTCGTCAGGCCGAGAGTCGATATTTCCCGGGGAGAAGCGACGCGGCTCATCGCTCACCTGCAACACGCTCACAACGCTGAACGAAATGACGTTCGAGAAAGCCGACGAGGACCTCAGTCAGGAAGCCAGCCATGAGATGAGCCAAGACTGTGTTAAGTACAGCGAATCGAGCACTTCGAGCTCGCACCTAATGTCTCCTAACAAGGAACTTCGAAGATCGGCATTTTTGCTGGGACAGGAGGTGTCCCCGGACTCTGGCGTGCACACTGTGGCCGACAGCGAGAGTAAAGCGGCCGTGGACGAGGCTTCCGGGGACCACGACTCGGCGCAAGCGCCTGCCGGATATCCGCGGTCTCCCGAAGGGGCACCCCGCAAGTCCTCGCTCAAGTTCGACGCCTCCAAGTTCTTCGAGAGTCTGGCTCACGCGACATCGACGACGCGAGGTGCTCGCTGTGCGTCCGAGGGCTCAGCGACGGCGCTCGGAGCTCACTCCGGCGAAGAATCGGCTAGGCCTAAGACCGCTCGGTCACTGAGCACAGACGCCACCATGATGACTCCAGGACAGTCTTGTGGCTCGGGTGTGGTCGGCGGCGACGGGACTACGACGACGTCGCTTCCGTCGATTCGGCGACAAAGATTTCTTTCGGGTGACGTCGGCGACACGCGGGTCACCCCTCCGGCTTCACCGAGGCGTTCGCTGGGCGAGAACTACAACCCGTTCCCCACGCGAAGACCCTCGTTCACTGGCTGCATCAGCGACTTCAAGGTGAAGTTGGGATTGTACTCTTCGCAGGACAAGCCGGCAATGGCCCCGGCTTCGAATGGTTGTAAGACGACTTCCGTGAAGAGGTAACCAACAGCCCAAGATGCATTCCGTTTTAGGTAAGCGCAGTTCGCTTCTTGCGTCGATTAGAAAAGTAAAATTGACGGACTGATCAGTGCACCGTGAACATCGCGTCGATAGCCATCACGTGTTCGATGAACACGCACGCTTGAGCAACAAAACATCAAGTAGAGGAAAAAAATAACTTACAAAGTATGCCTCTTGAGAGAGCAGCGCATTCATAGCGATGTGGTAACGTATAGAAAGATACGCAGTTTTTGATGAAAGCTCACTATGGCTAGACTTTTACCTAGCAATACGTCTGACATTCCACCGCTGATGAAGGCTGAAATACGACACAATGCGAGCGCGGAAGACACACCTGATGCACAGTGAAAGCTGTTTACACAGAATTTACTTGCACGTGACACAAAAGGGATTACAGAATTCCCACCGTTAGAAATCTCGGAGGCCACAGAAAAAGGGGGATTTCGCGCCCGCGCCGCTAGATGGCACAGCGCGTTCAGAAGAAAACGTGAGAGAGGAGCCCGGCTGTAATACACGGCTTATACATGACGCGTCTCGGTAGTATCAGTACAGTGTGTCGCTGCATTGCTTGAATGTTAAAACCATTTACTTCGACAGTCATTGTTAGATGGGTTCTGCGTGAAATTTTTAATACATAAAGGCCGTGTACCTTTCCTAAGCAAGGCAGCGATTCACAGGATAGAAAGAAGCTTGGAGTGATCAACAATGGTTGCACGAGAGATGTCTCCGGTTCTGGCCTGGGGCACGTCCTCTTTTCAACCACTGTTGAGGCACGCCTGTGTCGTACGTTGCGACACGAACGAGGAAAAAGGTCAATAAATGAGGACGACGTTTATTGCCAATTAGTCCAGCTTGCAATGTGGGATCACTACAGAGCTGCTTGCTAAACAAGGTGTAGAGAAAAAAACAACAGTGCCGTTTAAGCCAGTAGGTCGCTGATGTCACTCTGACTACTGAGCGCAGTAGTTTATGTATGGTTGAGAGGGTTAACAAACAGAAATCCGAGGACACCTAAGCACTTATGAGTTGTGAATACGAAAGCATTAATATCCGATTGAATGCCGCTGAGCGGTCCTTCCAGTTATGAGCTCCTCGCGCGGAAGCGGGCTCGTTGAGACGTTTGGCACGTTTTGTTTTGCGTTACCGAGGCGCAGTTAGAACGCAGTTGAGAGATCTTGTGCGGGCAAGGAGCGTGCGGATAGCGCAGGCTTGCGAGAGCGAGAGGGTGGGTGTCGTGGCGTCGCGGCGATGCCCTCTCCCCGCACGCAACATCCGGCACGTTACCGCTGCCAGCAGGTGTTCCCTTTCGCCCGCTCTGCTCCGTCAAGGCGCGGTCGCACCGTGGGGTCGCAGCCAATGGGAACTCCGTCGAGGAGGGCACGTGACGTGGGGTCGCAGCCAATGGGAATTTAGGTGCCGTTTCGCCGCGACAGACGCCAGACGCCAGCCTTTTTGCTCAATGAGCGACTTGACGCTTTCGAATCAATTAAAGAGAAAGTCAAGTGCTTTCCGCACTAAGCTTGCAGCTTAAAACGGTACACTGTCTTGTGCGCTTGTGCAATAGGTTTAAGGCGTAGCTCTGAACTTGAGAAAAATGTCAGTTTTTCGCAGTTGCATCATTCCGAAAACGCCAAGGTTACAAATGCAAAAGACGCGTTCCTGCTTATTGCGACTTGTTCTCGCGTAAACTCGCTCCAATACCAGGAGCGTTGCTTCGGGAACGCAGTCTTGCGAGAACGGCAAATTCTCAAACCCCGATCTCTTTTCTCTCTCTCTCTCTCTCGACAGGTCGCCGGGTGCCGGGTGCGCGAGGATGCGCGCGTGCGTGAGCCTTCGCAGCGGCTGTACTGTGCCGCGCTGACCTTTCTCTTATCATACTGCCGTGTGGGATCCTCTTACGCTAAGACGCTGTGGGCAACTCAAGAAACAAAAGAAAGAGCTAACGCCGAGAACTTCACAACGAAGTTTTGGCAGCAGTGCCTGTTTGCAGGGATGCCTGATTACCTGTGCCCCGTCTTCTTTCTGTTCCCGCGTCCCTTCATTTTTGTTGCTGTTCTCTTTCGTGTTGTGTCTGCGAAAATGTTGGCCGGATGTCTCGCATAGACAGAAATCACCATTGCCAACGAACGACGTTGCGATCGTTTTCATTGAGGGCTTCAAATTCAATCACCGACGCTAACCGCGTCAGCTCGCTCGTAACAGGTTGTCGATTATCTCCATCTCCGAGCTGCCATTACAAATTGATTGTTGACTTTTCGAGAAATATCTGTTGATCGCTGGCCTCTGTTTTTATATATATATCTTCCATTTGTGGGATGGATGGCGCAATGCTAGGCTCTTAAGGATGTTTGATGGCCACACTGGGGCACTATATCGTCATTGTCTTTGTTGAAAGTCCATCATTGATAGCATGGTATACGTATGCCGTGGCTTGTAAAGTAATGTGCGCCTGCGGGACTCTGTCTCCAAATGCGTCACAAACTCCTACGGCACGCCAAAGTCGTGTTCCCTAACCTTGCCGAACCGATTGCTGTCATGGGACGAATGCAACGCGTTAACGGGCTTCAGAATCGTGGCGAATATCTGTCAATCACTCGGCAAAAGAAAGAATAGGATTAGGAGTGTTTTCGAAGTTCTGAGTGACACAGAGTCATGAAGAATGCATATTGAAAGGTTTATTATATTTAAAGTCTTCTGACAGGTGAATAATTATGTGACAAGATGAGAATGTGTGAGCCGCTAGGAGACGCCGAAAATATAGCGGCGTCCGGAGGAAGGGGGAGGTGAAGGGAAGAAAATATGGGGGGGATGGATGTTTGAATGGGCCATAAATGTATACATATTACTGATTTGAGGAGAAAGGCGATTGAGTGCTTGTATCCTAATGAAAGTCATCCATAGCATTTCTGATGTGATGCACATTCATAATTCATATTGTGACTTACTTTGCCGAACTTTTACGAACCTACAAATATAGTGACCTGCAACTGAGTTTTAATCGTTCTTTTATTATTTTTCTTTTTTTTCATTCCTCTTGTTTGTTTTAAACAGCCTTCAGAACTTTTAAGTTGGTTTTAGGAGCTCTAGTGGCAAATTAGTTCTGCAGGAGGCAGTTTCATTAACCTTGAAATCATAGCAAACGTGCTGCACACTTAAGAAATATTTGCGCTTACCAGAATTAATCCTTAGCCTTTCTTCAGGGCATGTTCACCGGCGGCGTGGGTTCGGAGTATTGGTGGTCTTAGCTAATCGTGCGTTTAAAGAAATTCCCGTGCCACACAGAAGGAACGTGTCCAGCGTGCGCTTAGGTATTTGGAGACGATGATTGCACGCCACGAACACGCATACCTCATCGCAAAGCTAGAGGCCAGCGGGCGACTGCCAACGGTGATCTACATTCCTGCAATGTGGAGCACTGAAGCGCAAGTGGCTTCCGTAAGAATTCAAAAGTGAGTCCTCTGGTAGCTCAGCAACATTTTTTGCCAGCGATGCTAGATATTTTGCCTCTGGCATGCACTTAGCCTACCTGTTCGTGGCTATTGCTTTAACATTACGTACTTTAATTTCTGTTTCACTGCGTTCCTCATCACAAGGTGAATACGCGCGAGAATATGTCGGCTCGCGTGTGATCGTCGAGCGAGCCTCGTGTGAGAAATCGCTCTTCCGCACTTCCAAGGATCGCTTTGTTCTAGTCACGGCGTTTTTGAATGTGTCAAATTAGTGTTTGTTAGTATGTTTATAAACGGACGTATTTCAGATGTACTGAAATTCATAGAGGTACCGAGCTGTTGCGCCCGATTCTAATGAGCGCTTGTTTAATTAGGCCTGACCGGTAGACGCTACTTTCAAGCGAGGATACATGCGCCACTTACGTCGGGAGTAACGAATTGTGCTTGCCACATGAACGCAGCCTATGAAGCGCTCACATTGTTTGTTTCTGTGTTATCGTATCCCCGCGCACATTCCGTTCTTGATGCTATGCAACTGCTTTTTGAAAGACTAAATAAACTATGTGGTGTGTCCTAAAGGGATCATGCGGTCAGGTGTTGTTGAGGCTATGTTTAAAAATTACTTGATTAGAATCGGTTCATCATTTCTTTGGCAGGAAGGGATTACTTATCAGCTGAGAAATGCACAGCTGAAAACAAAGTTTCCTTTTCTGACTTTTCGGACGCCCAAGTTGTGTCATGGATTACGTTACGCTGTGACGTCACAGATTTTGCTACGTGAGAATTTCTACCTTTTTTTATTTCTTGCTATGCGAAAATGATTCGCTGCGTAAATTTTTCTCGTAAAACAGAATTCAATTCTTTTTAATAACGAAAACTGTTCAGCCTCGTTCAGTAGCTTCTACAGTTTATGACGTCACAGTTAGCTGGTTCCTGAATGCGAGAGTTGCGTCGCCACCGGCTCTTCACTTTTACATCGGTGGCATAGGAAGTCAGCACTTGTCATCCGAAACACCGGCTTTCGCAGAGCGTATATGGCTAGACGGCGCAGCCGACAGACGACAGATCCTTCTGATATGTTGCTTCTGACGCTGAAACACTGACGCCTTGGCTACGTACCGTGGTGTGATGCAGCTGGAATTGCGTCGTCGTATTCAGTCCTCGAAGTCGCCCATCCGGAGCAAAATCTACGCTAGGGACGGCCTAGCGATTTCTTTTTCGTAAAGACCCACAGAAGCTTTCACTTTTGCCACAATATCTTGTCTACTACATCGCCGTTACACTGAAGCCAATATTACGCTGTACCCTTGAACATATTGAGGTTTTGCTATAAAAGTCACGAATTCCACCGTTTTTGTTAATGGGGATAAGTTCATAGCTTTCGTTGGCCGTCTACTTGGGCCGCACATTTTCCTTTCCAGCTAGTATTCTTTTGTCGGCTCTTTTATGTCACATCAAAAATTTCACTTCTGTCACTTTTATTTCATGGTCAGAAAAAAAGAAAAAAAAGCGCGATCATTATGAGTGACATCCGCGCCCACTATCAGTTTATTCTAAGGCATTATCACCAGTGTTTCTTACGTTGTGCGATGACCAACAGTTGCGTTTTCTTTTCATTCTTCCTCGTCTCTTCTCTTATTATTTTTTTTTTTGCTTTTCTCTATTCTACCACCAGGCGTCGAGATGTCGCGTTCGGTGCGAGGAGTATATACACTTATGAGGCCAGCTTGACGCTTCAACACACTCTCTCTCAATGTGATATTACAGATGTCTATTCTCTACTCTTCCTCCCTCTCTCTTTCTTGATCTCTCTCTCTTTCTATCTCTCTCTCTCTCTTGCATCGCCCATGTACTGTCTCTCTATTTTCCTGTTCCCGACGTCCCTCTACAGCCACCGTATATCGCGAGTCGCCTTGCAAAATGTAGTGCGTAGCATGTTATAAGAACGTCCTTCTAGTGGCGTATTGAAGAGAGAGAAAGAAATGCCTTGTGTGTATCGCTCTCGCGAGTGCTACAGCTCCAGTAAACTTTCCTCTATCCTATAATTAGACAACCTTCACGCATGAAATGAGGCAAGAAACTCTCAAAGGCGTCTATTCGGCACCATTGTAGCATTGTTTAATGACCACAAAAAACTATGCGCGGGAAAGGTTGATTGACGGCCAGGCTTCTCGACCAGGGAAGGCGTTGGCGATGCAGTCAAAGCGCGCGCCAGTCGTCTTCGCTACGCTATCTTGATTCTTCTGAGAAAAAAAAATAGAAGAAGAGGAAGAAATACGCTTAAGTCGTTATCCGTGGCAGCCGTTTAACTGTTCGCAATGCCTAGTGCTGAAAATAGTGCCGGATGACATAACGCTGCTTGAACTACGTGCGCTCGCTTTTTGCTCGTGTTAGAGCTGATTTCGCTGTACACGTGAAGTGATCCGCACAATTCTCTCCGAGGGAGGTTCGCACGGATATCGTTGCGCTAATGGAAAACATTGCTTGTGAAAGGAGGCGCGTTTTTCTTCTCATTATTATTTGCATTCTGCGTGAGAGCAAGACACTCATCATCCTATATGAACAGCAATCTGAAAGTGAATGTGAGCATGCGTCTCAGTGAGCGGCGGCCAATAGAACGCTGTCCGGGATATTACATTGGTTCACCTGACTAGTTACGGTTGCACGCTAGTGGAGAGGAAATCGCGGAGGGTGTAGCTTTGGGAGAGTTAATTCTGCATTTTAGTAAAGCATGGTATTGTGACTATAGATACAAGAGGCGGGTGTTTGTCTGTTGCAGTTCAGTGCATGGGAAAATATCTTGGGAAAATAGGCTACTGAAGGGCCGGTTATCACGATCATAAAAAAAAAAATGAGCTCCAGCGACTAGGGAATGTAGGAAATGGAAAATGAAGGAAACCGTCTTCCCGCTTACTCTAGGTCAATCAAAGCAAATCTAGTTACTGTATTTAGCACCACAGTGGTGTACTCCGGATCAATTTCGACCCAGGATATCAATCTATGTTTATAGGCACTGTTATATAATAAGGGTGAAATGAACGCGAGCTTGTCACTTGATAGTAACTGCAAGCAGCGCGTTCGCTTGACATGCGCTGATAAAGAACCGATAACTGCCCAATCTGTTCCCTTTGGCGTATCTTCTCCTTTTCTCCCCATTTTCTCTTCTTTATACCATTGCTGCCATTTGCCGACATTCGCCGAGTTTCGCTGCATGATGTCGAGAAACCCTCGACCCGGAACCATAAAAAAAAAGCACGTATTGCAGCAAATACAAGCGTTGCAGCATACTCAGTAAAAAAAAAAAAGAAATGCGGTGAGAATTTGTTTTAAAAACCTTGCGCATTTATGGTTGCCTCTGATTTACTCCTACTGGTTCAGATGATCTCACGTTCAAGGTCTAGGCGTGACCGCGCACGGAGAACTCGTAAATAGGCTTACCATATTTGCCGAGTTTCATCTGGTTGCCGCGCTTGCCGCCTTCTTGTGTCGCGCACCGGTGAGTTCGAATTTTTCGGCGCGTCGTCTATGACTGCGCCTGAATTTATTCCACAACCCTCTAGCATGTGACCTCACGAGAGTGGTGTGCCCGTTGCATTGCTGTCTTGCGCCCGCCGTGAAGATGCATCCTCCATGTATTTGTGCACGCATGCGTGAGTGTACATAATCTCGACCAGGAGCCGCGTCATCTCGCATTATCTCGTTTTCTTGTAGCCGTGTTCCCGTGTGTATGCTCTCCTTGTGGATACTGTGTGGAGATTGCACGTCGTGGGGGTGAGCGCGCATACTGGAGAAAAAAAGAAAGAAAAAAGAAAGTGTCTACGTGGTGTGTGGTGTAAATATAGCGTATATATTTGTACATAGGCATATACATATATTCTATTTTTCTTGTGCTTTGTTCGCTACTGTACATAAACACGCTCCTAAAGAAACTGATGTAAATTGAGAGAAGTTGGTTGCGTAAAAGGCGAATAAACATGCCACATTTTCTTGTGACGTGTCATATCTGATTGCGTGCGTATGTTTACTCCCCGACACAGCAGACCACCTCGGCAGCCACAAGTTATTCTTGCAGCTTGGAATGAATGAATGAATGAATGAATGAATGAATGAATGAATGAATGAATGAATGAATGAATGAATGAATGAACTGGAGAAAGTGTTCATATCAACAGGTGATCTATCGGCGACATAAATGTACAATCAGTCGCCTTTGGAAATACACTTTAGAGCGACGTAATTGCAGTCTGGTGAAATACTTGCTGAATACTCTATCTGTAGTTATGCGATAGTGAAAAGCGTCTTTCTTTTGTTACGTGATATTTAGGAGATAGTGGCGCCTTTATGCAGCGCTGGCTGCTCATTGTCGTTTAGGACAGATATGTACTGAAAAAATAACAAACCCACGCTCCAATGGGACGAGAGTAAAACAGTCAAACTTGAAGTCTTGTGCCATAAATGCACAAAAAAGAAGAAAGGAAAAACCAGATTACTGCAGAATTCACATGAAACACATTGGAACGAAAGGAAACTCTAACATTCATTTTCTCTGCTATATAGCATTCGTTATGAGCGAAAGATATGAATCCTTCATTGAATTTCGCACGAGAACCGCATCTCCGGTTCGGAGTAGATACAGCCAAAAACTGCAAGGCTGGCGTTTCTGGTATTTCACAGTTGAAATCTGAAAATTCAGCTTAATGTAACACTCGTTCTTGGTGTTGCTATGAGGCTTGCAGGCGAGTCATCACTGACCACCTTACAACACAGGCACAAGAAAAAATTCAATGTCAAGTCAGGGACCGACAGATGGAGTAGCACACTGTGTCACAGATTTCACACAAGTAGGGATAAAAACTCTAAGAAAGGCTGGCCAACGTTAAGATAGGTGGACTTCTCGCACGCCAAAGGTTGGTCCACCTATAGAAGCGTTGGCCAGCCTTTCTGAGGCACTTTATCCCTATTTACGGAACTTCTGTCCCACAGGCACAAGGGAAAGCTTTAGTTGAAAGGCAGCGCGAGGGAACGGAACAAGAAAGAAGAGACAGATAGAGGTACGCCCATTGATTGTCGCACTCGTGTTATCTACATGTCCTTTGCTGCGACATCAGCTAAGAGTTCGAAACTGCGTTGTGCCTGTCCACCCGCCCCTTCCGTTGCGCTGGCGACCACGGCTGGACGCACCAACCACTGCGCTGTCGCGCAGCGTTGGTGCTGGGTAAGTTGTGCAAGGCTTGACGCCATACACAGACTCTAAGAGTAGGGGCGTCTTTGCGTGCATTTCGGGGGCCACAATAAGCAATAGTTGTGCAGCGGACGAGTATGACGTCGTGCGCATCGCAATAGGGGAGTTTGCGAGAAGATGGCAGCGTCCGCTCCAATGCCATTCCACTGTAAATGAAAATAAAGGCAGGAAGAGTCACTGAAACATGTTTGGTTTCCGTCGTACTTAATGATCTTGTATCAAGTAGCCCAACACCACCCTTTGATGCAGTGAAAAGGCAAGTATTTTTTTATGTATTCACAGCGGAGGTATTCCGATAAGTTTATGAACACTTTCGTGCGTTTACACGAGCGTCTTTTGCTTCCTATGGATGCTGCATCTTTCCACATCTCTGCGAGTGGCACGGTTTCTACCGCTCTGCTCTTTTTACAACGGCGCATTTCGATGGCCAGTTGTAGTGAGACACTGCTATAAGCTAAGACGACATTCGTCAAGGACAAATGCCGGCCCAAAGTTCTGCCAGACTGGATCCACTTGCGACATTATACACAACCACCTTCACCACCATTATAATATATGGTCAACATCGCTCCTTCTAGGCAGGCGGGAAGGTAGGCCGGCCAGGCAGGCAGGACCAGGCAGAGACTGGAAATAAACTATAAATAAGGGGCGCTCTTCTTGAGCGATCAATTTCGGGGATACGATGGCTTTTGCCGAGATTTTGCCTGACTCGGCACCGGACGCATCGAAGTATACCCATGGTGTACCGCCGGCCGCGATCCTGGCACTTAGCCAAGTTCGCTATCTTGTAACAGTGTCAGGAACGCTGTCGTTCGTACACACCGACGTGTCCGGGGCTGAGTAATGTGAAATCCAGAAAAAGTGATCGATCAATGACATCGCCCTCGGCAGTTTATTCGACAAACTCGTGCCCTCTGAACTAAGGTACAGCGTTCTGCAACAACGAATGATGTCGGCGGTCGTCGAATAGCACCTGGTGCTTGCATATGGACACATCTATGCATGCGTCATTTGATCATCGCCATACGCTTGCGATGACGAGGTAATTTTTATACCTATTACGTTTATCATCTGCTAGCACGCCTGCAAACTGATCGACGGCTCCATGCCTGTCAAAGGAACGACGACGTTCAATAATCGTGCGCTATCTGATATCTCGAGCGCAACACATTCTCGCGTGAATAAAAAAAAAGAAACGGGTTAGGAAAGCCACCCAAGCGCCAGTGTGTTGCAGTTGGCCAGTTGGTTCTGAGGTGATCGAACAGTGGGCTGCGAAGCAATTCTTTCGACATGGACGTGAAAAACAGAGACATTAGGAAAACATGATGCGAAGACTGTCAAATGTTCTGACAATGCGGTTAAACAGTTTGCGCTACATGTGTGTCTAATGTATTTGTTCATTACGTCCGTGTCGAAAGCATTCCTTCGCTGCGCAGTGTTCTAACAGAGCAATGCGTATAGGACAACAAAGACGCTACAGCGGAGAGCTCCGAGACAAACTCCCGGACATCTGGGTTGCTTTCCCTTGCTCATCATTGTGAGTGCACGGACGTTTTACTTTTCTTTTTTTTTTTCCTTTGGGAAGCCTCCATCGAAACGCGGCCGTAACTACACTTTGCGAGCACCTGCAGCAACGATGTCACAGAAGCTGTTCCTGAATGCGACAGCGTTCCATCGCGATTCTCTGCTAATTCATCCCGTGGTCCGCGTGCACAAATTTGACGATGCTTGGGTACTACAATGCCGGTTGCTTTCTAGCCTCCCTCTGTTTTTGCCTTTAATGTGCAACCTTACGAGTGATCTGCGATCCAAGCTTTGCGCACTTGATGCGCAGCAGAAGTGACAGTTTTTTGCACACTGCGCAATCGGGAGTTGTCTGCCGAACCGACGGACGAGGCATTAATCACGTAGCGCGCACGCTACCGTGCATTTTTATGTGAAGGTGCCTGACAGGTCTTCTGTTGAAAATTGTTTCCATACAGAAGACGACGCCTCTTCCGCCATCATCATCACCAGGTTACCCTTCCAATAAGAGAAGTGACCAAAGAGGAGCCGAGTCTGTTGATAAATGGTGCGGCCACACTAGTTACGAAATAAATTGGCTACCGCTTTTTAATATGCAGCTCCGCACAAAGCATCTGCTCACTCTCGGCGCCTGGAATCAGAACAGGTAGGCGCAGTGATGAAGACGGAGAAATTAGAGAAAAATAATATCTGTGGCAGAAAAATAGCGCACAACAAGATTAGCGATTGAGCACTAAATCATGCTACACTGTAGCCATGTAGCGAACATAACGGCTTCAGGCGCTGCCGTGACAGCCCATTTAAGATTTATGAAGTTACCCTTTTGCTTTTGCGCCGCCTCTGGCTTTTTTTTTTTTCGCCCAAAATATCGCCGTATGCTTCCCCGCGTGTCCCACTTTTGCAGATGAAGGAGCGGCTCTTAAGACAAACTACGGCCGTTGCTTCTGACGTTAATTATTCGGTACCCCCGGAGGCCATCGCTGAAAACGAGCTTAGCATTCAGCTCCCGTAGCCTTTGCTGCGATTACACAACACCGTGCTGCCAAGCACAGCAATAAAAACAGACTGTGAGCGATAGAACCCATCTGACTCCATTACGGGCCAACGTGGAACTTTTGTGTAGTGAATTATGAATTACTTGCGCCTACTTGCAGTACCTGTCCGGGATATATGAAGTAGATCCTGAAACTCCGTAACGTAAGTATAAGTGACCTAGGCATCGCTGTTGTAACGAGAAGTCAGAGGGGTTGCCACTGAGTAACTTTTTGATGCGTGTTATTGTGCTTGCTTTATTCTTTGTTTATTCATTTTTGGGAAGAAAGGTGGGAGGTGGGAGAGCGGTAGCACTGCTGAATCTGCATGTTGGGCAAAACAATTCGCACCATGTCTTCCCATTCCCACAGCGCAGCCTTATTCTGCTTGAAATCCCCTTAATCATGACTACTGTGCCTTACGCTCACAGCTCGAGTAAAGCAACTTTTCTCTGGGCACATTTTATATGTTCCCCAGGCACACATATGCGGATGGATACCATTGTGAAATATGTGCGCATAGTTGATTATTATTTTTTTTCTGTAGCTTAGAGCGGGAGCTTTGTAGGTTGACTGGGATCCCAGTGTTTGGAGGATTTTCAGTATGCACGTGTGCAATATGCACACGTTGTTATCGCTCAGTTTTAAGAGGAGGCGCTTTTGCTACACTCGGACGAGGCAGTATTTCGCAACAAACGCTAATGTATTACGGAAATGAACACCGTTAGGAAACACGGTGCCTCATTAGTACACAATGAAACTGTGCTCCAATATAGCCATTTTCCGGCAAAGCGGCTCATAAGTAATAACTTACAGCCGCGTTTTCCGAGGTAAAACGTGTGCCGAGCCGTCTATTAGAACCCGGTACGAAAGCAGTGTCATTAAATTTCTTTTACATTCTCTTTAACGCGATGGCGCTAAGGGCGCCGTGTCGCAGGGAATCAAGTGTCGGCGTCGGCGGAGTTGTCAGCGAGCGAAAATTGCCCTATATATTTATATATCTGTATTTTCTTTCGAGCACACTTCCCCGAAGCCGCGGCTTTTTTTATTTATTCTGCGACTTCTTTATTTGTTTATTTTTTATATAGCAGGTACATGCACTGAAGCGTTCTTTTTTTACATCAAGAGATGGCAGGTGTGGCAGAAACGCCTGCAGCAAAGATGGGTACTTACATAGATGTGCGATTCTCTCTCTGCGTGTGAGAAAAGCTGTAAAAAAAAAGGTATACCTGTATGCCATGCCTTGCTATATGACATGCGGTATGTGCAGGTTATATTGCCACACCATTCCATAACTAAAGTTGCTCATACCTTGTCTTACATTCTTGACAAAGTTATTCCTCGGAATATTGAAAGTGACAGCCCGCAAGCAAATGTCGTGAAACAAAACACTTATCGAGCATGTCTTCTGTGTTAAATCTTTTCAGACTTAAACAATAAAAGTGCGAAACAATAACAGAAATCTGAAAATTATGTAATTTTCTTTTTGCGCGGCTGTGCACTCCCTTCGGGTGCGGCCCACGCAAGAGGCCGCGTTTCCAGCAGAAAGCTCTCCTTCGTGCATAGCGTTCGCCGCCAGCGTTTCCCAGTAAGCAGTTCGGTTACATAAGCTGCAGTTGCCGGGAGGCGTGAGAAGCAGTCAGGTATCTTTCAATGCTATCGCGTTCCACTCTTAAAGGCGAGGCGTCCTCCAAGTTTTATTATTAGTTTTTTTATTATTATTATTGTTTGCTGAGGCAAGCGCGAACAGCTCTCTCACACTCTTACAACGACTACAACTTACGGTCGCATCTCGTAGCAAGCGTCTACTCAACTGTGCTGTCCAGGCGCGCAGAAGCGTTCTTTTAAACTTTCAGTCACGGACCCGACATTTGGAATGCCGTGCGTTTATTTCTTGCGCCGTAAAGTTTCAAGTTGCGCTCGAAGACTTTATTTATTTGCTACCTGCGCATTTACACGCACATCCCCAAGGCGGAAGAAACTACAGGCAATGCCCTATCTCCGTTCTCCTTGGATGACTTCCCCCGGTATCGACCTTACAACCACGGCCAAATTACCGAGGCGCCCCGGTGGTCGGCCCACCTGCAGGGAAAGCCAAATAAAACCGCAGTGTTTTGCTTTGCGATCACTGAGCAGGTTGTACAGTGCAGTGCACTCGCGCACCGGTTGTGCCACAAAATACGCTAGCAGGTGCTTTCCTTGCACTGGAAAGCCGGCGTCCTTACTTTCTGCGAGAGGTACGCCTTCCATCAGATGATACAATTTGTTTGTTTTTTTTCGGCTATTTGATCTTGCAGGTTTTACTCGTGCTTCGACGGAAGCAGCACCATTGCACGCCCATTTCGACTTTCGCGGTGTCGACGGCACTGCGCTAGGAAATGTCGTGAAAGCCCATCGTGCCGGTTCGAAAGCGTACGGTTACTGTCGATCGTCGCGTTGCTGTGTCGCTGTCTTGTTTTGTTAATTAGCTCTATGAAACAAGGTACTGGCGCCTCGTTGGGACAATGGCTTGATTTTTTTTCTGGCAATAGTAGTGCAACATCGAGCTTGCAGAAAAGGCAGCGATGCAGGTAATCGTTTTCTTAGATGTATTATTCACACGTCTAATACCGCAGTTATCATCCTGCAACCTCGGTTGGACAACTCCGGAAAGAGTGAAAATTGCTGCAAACCTTAGCTCTTGTGATTTTTTTTTCTTTCTTTGTTGTCGCTTTTGGGGGTTGGTGATGGAGGAGCAATACGCGTAGTACATTATTTATGCCACACCACTCTTTTGAACACATCTGAAAGAAACCCTTTTGTTGCTTCAGAAAGGAGGCCTTTAACCTGCTGAGCTTGGAACCACTGCCAGCCGACACAATGCTTAGACATGACAAAGACATGACATGACAAAGAACAGACATGATACATGACAAAGAAGGGCATCGGCTTGCCCACCCAGTCTAGACTGCGAAGCGAACGACGATCTTACACCGGAGTCGCAATAGCCTCGAATTCCACTCTCTTGAAAGACGCCCGGCGGCGGAGATTTTCATCTCCAGCTCAAAGGAGAAGCGCAAAGGCTATGAAACGAATCACGCATGCCGCGCTGGCTAGCTGTTCGTTACTGCTTCAGTCGCTAGGTGCTTTACCCGAAATCCTCCTTCCAGGTGTTACGGGTTAGGCTTACGATACAGCTTGACTAGTTTAAACGCTTGAGGAGTGCCTCTTTCTTCGTGCGCAGCTGCGTAGACAGGTTGGTGAGAGAGAGAGAGAGAGACAGAGGAAAGTGGAAAGGCAGGGAGGCTAACCAGAGGGGAAGATCCGGTTTGCTACCCCACGCTGGGGAAAGAGGGGAGGGGGAGGTAAAGTGATAACGAAGTAGAGATAAAGTGAAAGTAGTATTAAGACTATTAGGAGCACTCGTTGAGGAAAGGAAAACCAGAAGGCGCGGGGGAACAGACGTCAGGTCTGAAAACAGGTATGCCGTCGCAAGACATGAAGAAATAGGGAAGCAGATAAATATTTGCGACACTAAATTCAGTCAGAAGTCTAAAAAAAAATTTACATCCAGTTCAATTTGTAAGGAAAAAAACACTAATAACAATGGAATAACATGTTAGATCCACTGAAAAGAAACGTAATGTATTAAGCATTTAGACGAAAAAGAAGGGAAGGCAACATCGTCCAAAAATGTAGAGGAGGTTCTTGTAAGAGATCCCTAATCCTCGATTTTAATCAAAGCGCGCTGCGCCTAAACCCGCAGCCAGTGCATTCGGCGAGGCGGTCAATAGTTTAGTTTAGTGTTGCGAAAAAGCTAAAGTATCACCGACGACTCATCTCCGCAAGCGCTCACCTCCAAGCCCTCTTCTCTTTTGTCTCAGCTTAACCACAACTGCCGCACTCGGTATCTTTCCTTTCAGACGCTGCTAAGTAAGGCAACAAATCCCCTCTACACGACTACTGCATCGACGCCACGCATACAGAGCAGCCTTGCTAAATCGATTCGGGCTCTTTTTAGAGTGCCGACAAATCCGCCTCAGTCCTGGCTCGTTTCTTTTGCGCAGCCAACGCAATCTCCCTTTGCCGCCTGTTCCTTTAGTTATGTCCTGCTGGATCTATATTAGTTTATTCTTCGCCCTCTCCTTCTTTTCTGTTTCTTATGTCAATTTTGCTTTCTTTCCTTGTTTTTCTTCCTTCTTCTTATTTCCTTCCTTCCAAGGTAGCAAACTGGAAACTCTTATCTCTTTAACACCCCTCATTCTTTGGTCAAATGTTTACTTTTCCATGCATGTGCCTCACTTCCTCGCTTTCGCTTTCAACTTTCTGGTTCCCCTTGCCTCTTCTCTAGTGCAGGGTAGCAAACTGAATATTAACCTTCCTATTAACCTTCTTGCCTTTCGCATCTCATTTCTCTCTCTCTCTCTCTCTCTCTCTCTCTCTTACTCCCTCTCTCTCTCTCTCTCTCTCTTACTCCCTCTTGGCGAGATTGGATGCACGTGTCGAAACATGGCACACTACAGCCCGTTTCAATATGCAATACACGGAGCCTGAGCCATGTTATTTGATTAGTCGGATAAGTGAGGAGGGGAAGGCAGAAAATAGAGCGCTTTCATCAAAAGAGCGATCCCGCACAGCACACATATAAGGGTCTGATTCCACGTTGCTAGAAAATCGCAACTACGAGAGCCAATGCTGTACGTTCCGTGGAGGAGGTTGAACCTCCAAGAAAACTGCCCGTGACACGCAAACAAATCGCACCTGTTCACAAAGACGCTCTTTATTTAAATCCCAAATTTATATTACATGTGTTCTTTATCGCCACCTTTTAGTTCAGTCTTTCGCGTCCAATACATCATCTCACTAAGTACTCTGTTTATTTATTCGTCGTCTTGTCCCGCGTGCTGCGCAGGCAGGCTTTCAGCAGTTGAGCTGTGTTCGTAGCTGCCTCTCATGCGCTGTTGTCGCTTCTCTATAATTGTACGCGACAGCCGTCACTTTACGATGACGGTATTCTTCTAATCGTGCCATCAAGTGCATTTACGAACGCCAGAGGGCAGATTCTGGCTGCTTGACGATGAGAGATGACGACATCATTGCTGACGCCTGCAGTGTGGATGAAACAAAGTAATATGGCCCTCTATCACAAGCGAACGCACGCCGAGTAGTTCAAAGCTCGCTACGAGAGCGCCATCTGCTCGATGGGCTAGGATGAAACATGCTACTGCTCCTGAGGGCTCGGCTGAGTCTAAATCACTAGATTACGCCAACAACCTCCCATAAACGCTAATGACGTAGTATACGACAATGAAAGCGCCCACGCAGCGTATACGGGCATGGAAGCCGCGACATAAGACGTGCTAATTTTGCCGCATCAGAAGTCTGAGTAAATTGAGCAGCCATAGTTCTCGTGAGTAGCCATCTGCTACTTGTTTTCAGTCCGTTCTTTTTCTTTCTTCTTTTCTTTTGTCGCAGGTCTGTGTTCCACAGCTCAATTCCGTTGTGCCTAATCCCTTCAATTTTTGCATCGTATACATTTGCTTTGTCCAAGTCGTTCTTAGAGTGTTTTGGTATGCATGCAACTTTGCGGGACTGTCGTCTATATTGGCGCCGACCGGAGATTTTAGCATGTGCAGCAGGCAAATAGCATCGTTTGTCGCGCCCTCTGGCATAGATAAAGAGGTATTTCTTCAAGCGCGTGTGTTGCACTTTGAGAAAAGGAGAGGGTTACGACACGCCACACTTTTTCTTTTGCTTCCTTCAAAACAACTTCCACCGGAATGAAGTTTCTTTCGAAACCCCAAGAAACAGCATCTCGAAATGATTACGAAAGGTGCAGGCGCAGACAACCGCAGTTGTGGTTCAATTATGAAATGACGAGAAATGTCCCGTTCAAAGGGCAGCATTTATTCTTTCCTTAATTTTCGTGTAGCTGCACTAAAGAATAAGTACCTACGCTTACGCTCACTGGCTTGATCAGTATGCTTTCACCGCATCACGCTCATCATGACGTACGCGAACTACTTTAAATACAAACTTCAAATACAACATGTTGAGGGTGTTATTTATCAATCGCGACTTCGTGTAGCCTACACTAGTAGTTTCTTTCTTTCTCTCCCTTTTTGAAAGGTTGGGCAACTGGGTTAGCCCATGTTCAGCGAGTGCAACCTACCTGATGAAGATATTGAACACGTGCTGCGTCACTGCCACGGCTATACCACCACGCGGTTAAAAACTTCGCTTGATATGCGAGGAAAATACAGACTAGTGATTTCCACTGATCTCCTGTAGTATATAGGGCCCTGGGATAGACGCAGGGACGCAATACGAGCCACAAAGGTCTCGCTGTTAACGCCAAACGGGTCTTATAGGCACTGCAACATGTTGCCATCTCTGCTTGATTTCTTTTGTTTATTCCTTCCTTTTTTTGGTTGCTGAGTTTCTTGTTCTCGTCGTGTCAATTCAAAAACCCACATTTAAAGTAGCAAGCCATGCATATCGCAAGGCTGGCATCTTCAACCTTCAATAAACTCTCGCCCCTTCTCTCTCACGCGCACAATTGTTTACGTAATATAATGGGCACAAGTCGCTGTCGACATCGCTGAGAGCAGGTGAGGCAGCCGAAGCTTGCGAGACGGCGCGTGCAGCACTCCACTTGCACACGTTGTAACGGCGCAGGCACCTCGAGGGCTCCTCGAGTGCCGCAACAGTTATTGACCAGACGGAACGACGACGGCTGCACTGATTGCGACACCTGCCGGCTTTCGCAATGGCTCGAGCATCTTGCCGATAGCGGAATGCACAGCACAGAGGCGGTAACAAACTCTAGAGGACACAAACAAGTAGGCGTTGCTCCTCCTCCTCCTCCTCCTCCTCCCTCCTCCTCCTCCTCCTCCTCCTCCGCCTCCGCCTCCTCCTCCTCCTCCTTCTTCTTCTTCTTCTTCTTCTTCTTCTTCTTCTTCTTCTTCTTCTTCTTCTTCTTCTTCGCATTATAAGCGCGACTGTGCTACTTAAGTACACGAGCGTTTGATTATACGCGAGTGTTTTAATACGAAAGCATTACATGTCCCATGAGGTAGAAAAGCCGGCGTCGTCCGAAACCAGTGGTAACAAATATCGTCATCAGTGACGTCATCAGCGTCTTGTATGATGTTAGTAGTAATACATAATTAAAGTTACAACAAGATAGAGGAAGGTGACTCAACGGGGAGTAAAGTGAATTAGGGTGAAGCAATGTGAATGGAGGTTAAATAAAGTGCATTGCGGTGGATTACTGTTCGTACAAATTAAAGCAAGGTGAATCAAGGCGCATTAAAGTGGGCACTGAGGTGAATTAAAGTTATCACAAATTAGAGCAAGGTGGATTAAGGCAGCGTTTTGAAGGACACGCGACAATCTATGACGTCTCGTATTGGGGACGTAGCCAATTAATTAGAGAAGTTATTATGCTCTCCCATTCAAATCACGTAAGGATACTTAAGTAACTGTCATTTTTTTTGCACTCGGTTCCACCTGTGTGCGGTCATCGCGGCTGGGAACCGAACCGCTGAAGTCGCGTTCAGCAGCAGGACTCAGCCGCCACCAAGCCACCGCGCTGGGTTATTTCTAAACCGTCTTTAATCTCAGTCCTGTTTTGAAAGCACGTGAGCCAGAGCGACCAGGGATCAAACGAATCAAATAGTTGCCCGATAATAAATATGAAATGACGAATTAGCCTCAGGAACGTTAAAAATTAAAAGTCACGAATGCGTTTGGCACAAGACCGGACGAAGTCTATAGACAATCCACATCCTGCCGGCGTCAAAAGAAAAAGCACTGCGTTTATTATTTGTTTCTATGCCGAATCGCCGAATCGCTTCTGGCGTATGCAGTCAGAAAAAAAGCGCAGCCTCCGAGACATGGTTCTGCTATTCAGAGAAAGCCGGTCGGTGAAATTGGACACCGCCTATTCCAATGTAAGCTTCACCGGCGTACTGCTAGTGACCGTGGACCCAACTAGCTAGAGATTTCGCTGAAGCGAGTTAAATCCGGAGATCCTTGGTCATTGCTATGGACTGAGAGCCTCGATCTCACGCAATGGAAAGCTGTGCGCGGTGCGTCATGGTGGAAAACTGGGCCACTTGCTGCGTATTCGAGGCGCAAACGGGAACTGGATGCACAGAGAAAACAGCACAGAAGGAGAGCTGACGGTTTTACGCAGGGCCCGATATGGCGAGTGAACGTGTTCGCAAAGGAAAGCAAGAAAGTGGGCTCGAGAACTGTTGTGTGCTCTCGTGATCATCGAGTAATGTCTACGCGCTGTTTTACATGAAGAAGTCTACGTTTAATTGAAGTTATAGCAAATATGGCGATACAGGTGTCATTGGATTAATCGGGCTCCACCATATGTAGCCCTCAGTGTGGTGTGCTGTCTTCCGTCTAAGTATGTTAGTTTTCAATAAATGAGTTTATAGGAAATATGATAACGCATGGCTGATGAATTTATAGGGCCCGCCCAAACCATCTGTTGGCTTTTGAGCCTCAGTAATCATGCTGCTCCGATTTCTAATCGGCGTTGATGGCGGAGACTAGACGAAAACGGCGTTTGGTTAAGGTGGCTCGAAGAAATTCCAAACACTTAGCGCGAGTTTATTACACAAACAGAGCAAACCAGGTAAAACAACCGAGCTGCTTCAGCAGGAAAAAACAACGGATTGCCCATACTTGTCACGCAGAATTCTAAGCCCATAAAAATGCAAAAATATACATTTTGAAAACAAAAACAAAGAAAGAGGCAAAATTACGGAGACGAAAGACAATCACACGAAATGACAGAGCGCTGCACATTAGTTAGATTGATCAGGGCGCAGTTTTGTTGTTTATCTAGCACTTCGCGAGTTCTCTATACTTTCAGCAAAAAAAAAAATGCCATCTAAGCTTATATCTCTGGCTTATACCGTCATTTATTTAATCGATCCGAGTGTTCATGCCTTCTCTGGCATAAAAAGAGAAAGAAAGAAAGAAAGAAGGGCTGACTTTTCTTGTAATAAGCGCGGTGTGCGGCAAAATGTTTAATAGCCGGCACTTTCGCACCGCATTGCCAAACGTTATGGCGGAAACGATCGTATTTCTCCCGGGAAAGAGCCGCATACAGAGCGTTGCGCGCTCGAACTGACTGAAAAAACTGTCTGCGAAGGAAAAAAAAAACATTTAAAAAACATAATGGCCGATCTTTTGCGATCGCTAATCTGTGAGTGCAATGGTGCATATAAGCCCCAATGAAAAGTGCGCTTCGGCAGTGAGCTGCGCATAGCTATACGAGGTGCAATTTAAACATGTCTCTGTCGTTAGCTCCCCTGGAGTCTTATGTTCAAACATTGAGTGCTGGTGGCACTGCATGTTTATCTCCTGTTTAATGTTTAACGCGAGCGCTTGAACAGTTTGAAGCTTGGCAACAGCCTTCGAGGTGCAACAAATGAAGAAAAAAAATTCAGTTTTCTAACGTAATGTAACGCCTGTAACGAGCATTTGCGCGCACCGATTACTGTAATATCTGCGGCATAATTCACGCTTTCATCGTTTGGAAGCATCAGACGTCAATGGGCTAATGGGTACGCGTTGAAATACGGACACACCTGGCGATCGCAATAACGTCTTTCCAACATGACATCTCGGTGAATCTCTCAAATAGCTGCTCTTACAGCTTCTCCTACGTAGAGAAATAGCATTAGCACGTGCTTCGATGAAATGGACTATATTAAAGTTGCGGAAAGCTCACTCGGCGAAGTGCTTATTGCTCTGTCGCTCATTAACAACAGGAGTTTATAGCAATGTACGATATTTCCATCAAAGCCGTATGTCGGATCGTTCCCTTTTAGTATAGCCTTGTTGCTTTTGCAGTGGACGCAGAATGCTACTCTTGTGGACCTCTGTCTTTCATTCTTTTCAATGCGTTAGCATTCTTAGGGTGCTTCACGCAATTTCCGGGGACTGTATCTGTATCTAATCGTCTTCCTGTCTGCCTGGGTCGCAGTGTAGTGCGTGGTCGAATGCGTAGCGCGTTGGGCTGCTGTGCTGAGATAACAAGGGCTCGAAGCCAACCACCGGACACACTTGGGTCACTGAGTATGTGGCGACATGTACACTTGTGACGCTCTTCAACGAACCTCTTTCACGTCGACATGGTTCACTGTAGATGAGGGACTAGGTGGGCACCGCTGTTCGAAGAAACTTTTTTTGACGCTGACTTGGAGTATTGGCTGTATGCCACTCGGTCTGGGCTGGTCTGCAATTAACCTCTCTTATGCCAGCTTTGGTTACTGGGTATGTGCCAGGAGATGTGTGCCGATCTTCAGTGAGCGTATTTGACGCCAACTTGCGTAACTAGGTCCGTGCCAATGAATAATGTGCCGCTCTACTATGAAGAAAAAGATAGCTTAAATTTATCCGATGCTGAGCGGAATCGAGGTCCAAGTCACGCGGGTTCCTCAAGGACGGCAACCCAACGCATTAGCAGGATGCGCCACAAACGCACCGGGTAAATTATATTAAATTATGGAGTTTTACGTGCCAAAACCACTTTCTGATTATGAGGCACGCCGTAGTGGGGGACTCCGGAAATTTCGGCCGGCTGGGAGTCTTTAATGTGTACCGAATCTAAGTACATGGGTATTTTCACATTTCCGCCCCCATCGAAATGCGGCCGCCGTGGCCTGTATTCGATGCCGCTGCCTCGTGCTCAGCAGTCCGTCACCATAGCCACTAAGCGCGGGTAAATGCACCGGCTAAGTGTTGCTTTTTACAGAACGTCTTTCAAGCCAACACATTAGAGAGCTGCGCCGTGAAAGCGTTGGGCGTGTGGCACGCTTCAATGAACCTCTTGCCAACTTGGGTCAGCCATTATGTGCCACTTAGTGTGCGGCAAGCGAGGGAACGATTCTCAGCGTTCGCAGGCTCTGGCGCACCACGCTTCTCGTCTCCTAGGCCACTCGGCGAGTTCTCGGCAGTGCCACTAGGTGCAGCAACGTGTCCAGAAATCAATTCGAGAGAGAAGCCCGGTCGCCGCATGACGCGTTTCTCTGCGTTGGCGTGCGCACCGGCGCGCCATGCATTTCGGAGCCCACGTGCAGGCTTTACGGCGACGGCGTTAGATGGCGCCTAGTGTTATTGCGGAAGTGCAAAAGAGGAGTCTCGCTGCAGTACACGCCTCACCTATACCTCGTTTCGGTGGTGGCAATGCGTTGTGTCGCTATATTGATCCGATACTAACCGCATTACCGTCTACAGTTATCGTGGAATGGGTACCGCCGAACTTTAATCTATCTATCTATCTATCTATCTATCTATCTATCTATCTATCTATCTATCTATCTATCTATCTATCTATCTATCTATCTATCTATCTATCTATCTATCTATCTATCTATCTATCTATCTATCTATCTATCCTCTTACGCCGACCCAGTGACCCAAGTTGTGTAACACCCGCCGTGGTTGCTCAGTGGCTACGGTGTTAGGCTGCTGAGCACGAGGTCGCGGGATCGAATCCCGGCCACGGCGGCCGCATTTCGATGGGGGCGAAATGCGAAAACACCCGTGTACTTAGATTTAGGTGCACGTTAAAGAACCTCAGGTGGTCGAAATTTCCGGAGTCCCCCACTACGGCGTGCCTCATAATCAGAAAGTGGTTTTGGCACGTAAAACCCGATAATTAAATTTTTTATGTTGTGTAACATCTTCGGCTTGGTGTGTGCTCTTGTTCGTGATACCATCGTGGTCGTTGCATCGGCGTCATGCATTCGTTGTCGCCATGCCTTCGCCGTCATCCCAACGCCCTCATACCACTATCCTGACATCGTCACCAGCCTGAGTGGGCACAAGCTTCCAAGGGAGTATTCACGTGACGTCACGCACGCCATTTCGTCGTTCCTATTATTCGCAGTTTCCACTGTGCCACTTGCGCAAGCGAACCGAGATAAAGCGCATCTTGTCTACGTGTTCTCTATGCAAAAGTATGGCGGCTTCCGGGACGTCATTGCATTCTCGCCATAAAATGGATGTAAGAGTCGAATCGTACCGTTGACTCGGCCCGGGTTAGGCCAAGATTTTCATCACGAGTAAAACGAGGTCAGCCCAAAGCATGCTGCTTCCGCCTCCTTCATATGCACACCTCTTTCCGACGCCGGATACTCGTTGGCCCAGGTTCTGTCGGTACCAGATTCTGCGGGCCGGAAGTCTTTCTTTCACGAGCCGCTCAAAGCAGAATAGAAATCCGCACACTAGAAATTTGATTTGCAGGTGACATCGGTGGGCAAGGGCCGTGCCAAGACCAAACACGTCTGGCATGAGTCATGCGCGACACTTAAATTGGCTTTTGCGGAAGTGGCGAGAACAAACGACCTGGTAACTCAAGAGCGCGATGAAGCTCACAGATGATAGCCACGGCTTCGTGCCAACCTCACCTGTCCTATAAAACTAAGAGGAAGTTGACGCGTCCCTGTCTCTGCAGAAGATTGCAACCAATATGCCACAAAAGCACGAATGCTTTCTTGGATGCCTTCCTAACGCTACCTAGTAAATTATGAATCCACATTTCATCGGCATAAGTAGACTGTTCACAAAAACCGCGAGTCAGTCACCGCTGGTTCACTATAGCACCCGCCAACCAATCGTCTCTCCCGTGCATTATTTATTTATTTATTTATTTATTTATTTATTTATTTATTTATTTATTTATCTTCGTACGCACCTCGTAAACCGCAGGTTGTAAAGACTGAAGCATCCCTTCACAATCCCCAAATAATGTATACGTGCATCACTAAGAACGCCGCGGACTGGCCGACGCGTTGTCATGGGGAAAATATTGGAGGAAATTCGTGGAAAGGCTTTTAGACGCGCGCTCCGGCGTAAAAGAATAGCGGACCTGTGCGCGTATGCGCATATTTTGCAGCTTTGCATCGTAAATACGGCGAGGGGATTCTCAACGAGATATTGCGCTTGGTGCCGAGACCGCGCCGCTTCGGGTGCATTTATTGCCAACAGCGCGCCTCCAGCAGTTCCGTACAGCATTGCACCGTACGCACGCGCGGAATGCGAGGCCTGTTTCGCAGCACTGACCCTGCGTGTACCGCGTGTACACGAATGAACTTACTTTCCTGCCTTGCCTGGTAGGACGCTTAGAGTCTAAAGAAGTGAAAAAGAAGCGCGTTTTTTTTTTTTGTCTTCCACAGTAGCGCTTGCAGTTAAACTTCTCGTATGTCGTCGGCGCCTGCATTGTACACGGTAGCCGGTTGGGCTATGCCTGTTATGCTATAAGAACCTCTGTGGGTCTGGACTTCCCGTCGTTGAAAGCTGAAGTTGCCAAGGTTAACGGCGGAACCATACGGAGTAGCGAGCTTGTGTTGCTTGATTTTAATCAGTTTTGATCTATTTTCATCACTTCTTTAACCTAGACGCAGGCTTAGCGAGGCTGTGGAGACGGGCGAACTCTTTACTGTTCTGAGCGAACGGAACATTCCGCCAAGATGCATTCCTGATGTAGGAAAGTTCGAAGTAGGATTCCCGATTTCTAAAAGCATCGCCGGGAACATCAGTGACGTTTTTAGACTTAAAATTATTATTATGCTTACACCAATCCAAAAAATCCTAACGAAGGGTATAAACTCGGGATGAAGAAGATAAGGAGGAGTTCTAATTGCTTGCTCCAGAGCAATCTACCCTTGCAATATCTGCTGGTAAATGCTTGGCCCGAGCTCAACGTGTCAAGTGTGGTATAGGGTCTGAATCCTGTGTCTACTTGAAGATAAAATAAAACAAAGCACACAGATGGAGACGTAAATGGAAATATAGATATCGACTATAAGAGAGCAGGCATTTAGTACAGTTCACGAAAATAAATAGTTTGCGGAAATTATTAACTTTCCAGGTAAACTTAGGAATCCTAAACTATATACAACCACAACGGAGAAACAAAAGTTATAATCGTCTGCCATAATATGTGCCAATCCAACCACAGTGCAGAACGTAGAGGTCTTAGGTGGGTAAGTGTAGCGACTGCATGTTAGTGGGGTGTGTGATTCGCCTTTATATTTGAAGAAGAGAAACGGTGATATTGTTGCCGTGGTCTGACCACGTCTGACAAACTTAAGACAGACCCCTTCTGTCGTGCTTATTTAGAGCAGCTCACCTCGAAAGACATTGGGCAGTAATGCTTTCTGAACACCGCGTGCCTTAATGCGAATGTAGAATCTGTTTACTGATTCTTTTCTTGATTTGAAAGTATGCGCTTTTTATTTATCCCTAGCTCACCGTCAATTCTCACCACACGAAAGACAAATATGACATCCTTTTTTTTTAAGTTGCGTTAACTTATTCGTTTCCAACTCGGCGTTCATCCCGTCGCTTTTTTTTTTCTGCCTTGTCCCATATCGCTATCTCTGCGTTTCTAAAAATTCATCCTCGTCATATTAAGTATCTATCCCTGACAGGTTAATTACCTTTATCAACTGACTTCTGCTAGAAGGCCACAAGAGCTCGCATAATCAAGTTACGCAGCCCGAGACATGTCCACCTCATTAAAAGTTTTATTCAATAAACTTCGTTCTAGTGACGACCTACACATTATTAAGCGAATGCAAATTGCGTTTATGTGTAATTTTCTGCCGATATCTAGCATTCTGATTTATACATTGCGCTGTACAGGGCATAGAAAATTTAAAAAGGTAACTTATTAACAACACTCTAAAACTTTGGCTAGCCATGTCTATCAATAAATATTCACTACAAAATATACCTGTCACCTTACAGTTGCGTAAAGCGCTCCGCTCTGCTTAATTAAACAGCGCAACCTTTATTTTACAGTGACGTAATATTTCACCTTCCGACGTCGTTGGAGAATGAACCTCATCCCTTATTATAGGTCGCCTTAGCTCCTGTCGTACGGCGAATTAAGCCCCAGGCTATAAAAAACGAAGCTAGCGGAAATGCCCTGCGTCATAACCTTTTTCGTCAATTTAGCGCACCCGTCGCAGAAGCTGAGGCAGGAACAACGGCCAAGATCTCTTGCGTCACAGCGGTTCGAAACTTGACAGTGCCTATGTTGTCGCAACCACGACAACCAGCAAATTAGCTGGAGTCACGATAGCTGACTTCACATACAACGAACAGCCTCGGCCATTAACAACTGCAATTTTTGCAGCAGAGGCAACAGCAAAATGGGGTTCTTCTCGAACCACGATCTCAGCTAGATTTTAAGTCGAGATCCTAGAATTTTCGAATACACATTATAACAAAATCTGAATCTGTGGTCAACAGCCACGATGTCCAAAACTCAAGACAGCCAACATCCATGATAGTCAACCGACACGACAGGCAACTGCTAGGATAGAAACTTCATGGCATTCACCAGCGATTACAAATATCAGCCGCATCATTCAGGACGTAAACAAACAGGTTTGTGGAGAAAGAGAGAGATAGAGAGAGAGAGAGAGAAAGTAAAGTGATAAGGGAAATCCAGGTAGGTTAACGAGGGTGGGACCGGTTGGATCAGCATGGTTGCGCATCACCTCAACAGTAAAGATTCTTCGCAATACTACATCTTCTTCTTTGAAATGTAAATTGTGCGAGTCATTTTTCCTCCACAGAGTCACTTCTTCATTTCAACGACCAGTTTATACAAAATTCTAAACTCGAACGCTTTCCCCGTATAGGCTACACAACTCTGAAACTATCGCAGACTTTTTTGAAAATCAATAACAGCAACCTGTCCCCTCTCACGCCTTGTCCGTATCTCTGTAAATTTAGGTCGGCAAACTAAGTAGCCCGAAGGATCGAAGCGCGCGGAAGGCTCTAGCAAATAGCAGCGTTCATAAACGAAAAGCGACACAAGTTGAGAGCTCATTCATATAGGACCACTTTGGGCACCGATCTTACGTAATGTACAAAAACAAGTGGAACGCATTCCAACAAGGTTTTGTTTTAGGGCTTGTTGCTGCGTGATCACGAAAGCGTTCAACGTAGCGCAATTAGCACACTTGAACAGGACACCCACACTGCACTGTGAGTGTGTTGAACAGCATAAATTTCAAACAACGCGGCACAGGACACAGAGAAGAACACAGCTTTGTGCCCTGTAATTATCTGTATTCTGCGGTGCTGTGAAACACAGTGCAACACAGTACACGCAAAAAAAGAAGAGTCCACATCACACAGTACTCTGTCCTGCGGTCCTCCTCTATGTCCTGTGTCGGGCTGTTTGAAATTCCGAGGTTTAACAACGTTTACTAACCAGCCCAAACGTACACGTTGCTGTGTGTACGATGTCCCATCCGTGTGCTGCTTGCGCTACATTCACCGCTTTCGGAAAGCAGTTGAGACGAAAACGAGCAAACGCTTTGTCAAACCAACTCAGTACTGCCCTTCCTCCCGCTGGTACGTTTAGAACAAATAGACCGTCATTGGTCCGTCCGATAAATGAGGCACCAGGTCACGTTCCCACGCCCAAGCACTCCCGAGGGAGCTGCGCGCAGGGGTCTAATTCAGTTGAGTAAGTTCCCACAATTGCCGGCAACAGGCCCAAACATTTTCGTTAACTCTTTCACTCTTTGCTCCAAGCCTGGCTACACTGTACACGTTTACGCGTGAGTCTCCCGAAGAGCATTGTGCTCGGCGAGCAGACGGCATTGCGTTTCCCCGGGCGCCCCTGGCATTGTGCCAATGACGTCACCCAAAATCTTCAGGTCGTCGACACCGAAAGAAACTACGTCAGTAATTGTTGTTGTAGCTTTGTTGTTCTTTCTTAACTGCGAGAGGGCGGAAAGTTTGTCCTCCCCCCCCCCCTCGCCCTTCTAAAGAGCGCTATATCTCGAAATGACAGCTGTTGAAAAAAGTAAACTGAAAAAAATTATTAGAAACGGAAAAAGTTAGAAATACTGATTAAAAGTTCTCACGATCGCTTAGAGTGACAGAAGTACAGCACTTATACCCTGACGATGATGATGATTGGGTTCTCTTATGGCGCAAGCGATACGTACACTCTGCAGACATACTACAAACCTTACATACGTACACCTTACTTACATAAAGCTTTAAATATATAGAAATTATGAGTAATGCGCATGGCATATGACAAGCAGGAGTATACTCTGTTCATATTGAAGTGATTCAGTCCACAGTAAAGCGCATAAAAGCTTACTAACGCTTAACGGTCATCGTGTCATCCATTGAGATTTTAACAGAGAGAACGCCAACGCTCACAAAATGGGAATGACGCGAGAAAATGATAACGCGTTACCGTGAGATAAAAAATATGTCACTCAAATCGCATTATTTAGGCAATGAGATTTCATGAATATGTGCAACGACGATGGGTTCAGTAATGCTGTTGTTGTGATTGACATTTTCTCTTTGTGTGCTTGTTTTTATCTCTCTCTCTCTCTCTCTCTCTCTCTGTTTTTAGGGCTCGTGGACAGAAGCGTGGACGCGTGCATTAGGCGATCGACACAGTGGACGCGCATGCGTTTCAGGCAAATACCCGACTGCAAGCTATCGTTAAATATTTTCGTTTGTGATTTCAACATCGCAGCATTCCGCTGCTCCAGCGGATCCGGAAAGCAGCACTCAGTTTGTAGTCTAACAAGGCAAATAACAGTAGACAAAATACACTGATTGTTCTGTATCCAATGCCGCACCGTGCGGTAAATGCCTTGCTAATTTCAGACATTATAATATAATTTTAGACTAGTCTGTCTTAGTTGAAAAACAACCTCATAATGGTTCTTCCATTTATACGTCCTCTCTTTTCAATTTAGTTATATTTTCAACATCAGAAGACAATGATATTGTGGACAGCGGACAAAAGGCCTCGAAAATTGCTTGAAAGTGTCCACTGACCTTCACATTTGACAGAATGCAGTACAACAGTGCATGCTATAATACAAAATTTATTGCATGTACGAATATATTAAGCAATCGAAGAAGCACATACTCTGCGTTTTATACATGCGGAGTTTAGCACAAAAAGTATTACTTCCCTAAGCGTCTCGAACTTGCCGACAGAACTAATGTTTTCACTTTTGGGACATAAATGTGTGAAGCGCACATACCATACTTGCGAGCTACAGTTTGGTGCATAGCAAACATAGACCAGGAAACACTTTCTCTTGTAATTTACACTAGAATAGGCATTTGATTATATATTTTAACGCAATAGGCGCTAAGGACCCCGCGTCGCAGAAAATCCGTTGTCGGTGTCGGCGGAGTTGTTCGTGAGCGAAAACTGCCGTATATATTTAGGTGTATGTGAATGCCCCGCCTTGCAGTATGACATGAGGCATATGCGGGTTATAATACCACGCGATTCTGTGAATAAGGTTGCTCATACCTTGTCATGCATTCTTGACAAAGTTACTCCTCGGAACGTTGATAATGACAGCCCACAAATTAATTTCATGAAACCAAACATCAACAGAGTGCATGCCGATAATGTTAAATATCCTGAGACTTAACTATTACAAGTGTGAAACAACAACAGAAACCTAAAAATGATGAAATTTTTCCTGGCGCGGCTGTGCACTACCTCCGGGACCGGCCCACGCAAGAGGCCGAGTTTCCAGCAGAAAGCTCGCCCACTTCGTGCATAGCGTTCGCCGCCAGCGTTTCCCGGTAAACGTTACGGTTACATAAGCTGCAGTTGCCGGGAAGCGTATGAAGCAGTCAGGCATATTTGAACGCTATGGCGTTCCACTCTTAAAGCCCAAGCTAAAGCGTCCTCCAAGTTTTCGAACACCACGTTGCGCTTACGACTGAGAAGACTAGCTGCTTTTAACACATCAGTAATGCAGTTTAACTTGTCACTAACATACTTACAAGCAAAACCTAGTTAATACTTCGTTGGCGGGGAACGTGGATCAGGAACTCACTAAGCGATGTACTTGTTAACCCACAATGGCAGATGAGTGGCTACAGACCTACCGGCGAGATAACGACTATGTCTTAATTCTCACTCAAACACACACGAACACAAGTATTATTTGCGAGCAGGCCGCAAAAAAAAAATCATTGCTTTTCACTTGTCTCCGTGGCGGCCTTCCAACGACGGCGGCATCCTCAAACTCGGCAATGCCGCGAGCCAGTTTCTTCCGTCGGGCCCCGCTTCTCTGGGAACGTGCTTAAACGCACGCGCCGCGTCGGAGACGGCAGAGCCGCCACCAACTCGCACGTCGTTATCGCGAACGACGTGGAAGGCGCCAGAAGCTATAGGAACAGGAAACCACGCCATGACCACCATCTTTTGACGTCACTACGGTTGGGAACTGCTGTCCATGGAAAGACCGTGCGCCGCAATTTCACTATATCTATGGTCAGCGCGCACGACACTTCCCCGATTCCGGGCTTTGTACGCGCCGAAAAGTGAAGTTCGCACTACGCACTAACCGTCTGGCACGCGGTGAGTGAGTGACTACGGCTTAAGCGGTCAACCAATACTTAATGGCGAGACTGTGTGGGATTCACCACGACTATATTTTAACCGAAATTACTTATTAAGCAGGTACCTATTACCTAGGATTTACTTAAATTAATCGAATCATTTGGCTTGGTACACTTGGAATAATTGCATTAGTTCCAAAGCGTTTCATCGGCGTCATTTTCTCGCTTCGCCTGCGTGTATTCAAGAGCAAAATTTTCCATAACTTCCTCCCGTACCACAGTGATAAAACAAAGCCAGCGCGTTTGTTAATGAATGTTATAACTATACTAAATAACAACCTTTTAAACGCATAGTGTACTTAAAACAGTTTCAACTAAACAGGTTTGAAATATTTCAATTAGTTAGTGGCTGCTCTCGCTAACGTCGTTAGCTTTGCCGATGCAATGGTTGTGAGAAGTAAACGGGCATTGACTTTGTTTCAGTTCATCGCTGAGTTCCTAATGATCATTCTTAATTGCAAAAGGTGATTGCCGATGTTTGAACGGCGAACAGCGAATAATCATGACTCCGCGCTCTCCGTTCCGACAGAATTAACGATGACGCAAACGTTTGATACTCTGACTGCTTCGGGCGTTTCCGTGCGCTTCGTGTCACTTAGTCTGAATACGTACGCCAGACAATCAGCTTTTTCTTTCCTTCTCTTGTGCAACGTTCGCTTTCGAGGATTACCTCTCCTTTAGGCTGCCACTCGAGCATCAGCTTTCGAGATTCTAGATGGGCGCTTGACTTTGAAAGTTTCCCACATCGAGTTCACACGATAGGCCCAACGCGCGTCGTTTCTTCTGCTTTTTTTTATTCGATGCCGGCATGGCGTGATTGGTGGAAGTATTCGTGTGCTACGGTGAACGTTGACCAACCTAATGAACGCGGCTGCTTCAGAGAACACTGCCGGCTCTCTTTAAGCTGCGGTCTCCCTATATATAGCGGGGTACAGCGATCGAATCAGCCGTGAGAGTGTAGTCAACGGGTCCTTGTGCAACAGAAGTTCATGCAGCCTCTGCCAGAAGACTGATCTCAAAAAAGACGCGTTGCACATCTCGATCGAAGATCAATGCTGCTGAGAAAGAGCCGCAGTTCATAGCGGAAAGACCAAAAAAAAATTAAAAATATACGGAGAACACCGAGTGGCGCAATTCGATTTTCGCAATCATCCGATGACGACGGGAAGCACGCCCGGGGACAAAACTGTGCTTCGGAGCGGAACGTCCCAGTCAAAAGAGCGGCGAGCCAAACAATATACGCGCACGCGAAGGCTACGGGGCCGCGCAGACAGTGGTGTCCTGCATACTTCGGTCTGAGCCCACGAAAGCGCGATCCCGCCGTCGCCATCACACTTGACGGTGATGCTATATGCAAGTGTCGTGCACTCCGACTGACCCTTCGTGTTTCCCTCTCTGATATCCGGCGTTTACGCAAACCGTCTGACGGCTCCTCTCGTTTGTTGTTTTGTGTTGCCTTTTAAATATGGTACTTACCCAAAAAGGCGGGATTAGCCGGGGTTCGCAAGCGAAAATCTCAAGAAATGGCTTTCTTCCCGCGAACTTGAGTGCGCAAGTTGACACGTCGGCATTTTTTTTTTCACGCATTTCACTTTAAGGTGCCATTTTAGCTGGTCATTTATCTAACTTTTATCTGGGCAGTTAAGGCAATAGCCATTTTTTTAATCAGTTCGATACTTCCTTCCCGGAGCACTTGCATAATGCTATATCTACAAGGTGACTAGTCCGTCATACGGTAGTTGCGGTTACGAAAGGAATCATTGACGCGCGCTGACGACTGGAAGTAAAGCCTGTAAAAAAGAAAAAATTGAGCGTGACTAGGTGACGCACAAAAGCGGCGATGACCTCGTTCTCTTGCGATCTACACGATGAGGTTAGACAACTTAAAACGTGCAGGCGCTAAAAGGCCCGCCATGGTTACTCTGTGACTATGACATAGCGCTGCTGAGCTCGAGTTCCCGGGTTCGATCCCAGCCTCGGCGGCCACATTTTGATGGGGGCGTAACGAAAAGAACAAAAAAAGATCGTGTACTTAGATTTAGGTGCACGTTGAAGAATCCCGGATGGTTCAAATTAATCCAGAGTCACCCACTAGGGCGTGTCTCGCAATCAGGTCGTGGTTTCGTCGCCTAAAACGCCGGAATTTATTTCAGGCCTTGAAAGATCCCCCCCTTCAGTTCTGCCAAGTACATTAAGCTACCTCAGATGTTTCATGGAAGTCTGAAATGTGGTGATCACAAGTGAAGATTGCTTTTGTCTGTTTGATTTCTTGCGTCCGCGTGCCGGCATAAATGAAATTTAATACGGCGGTGGACTAAAATGCTCGCGCTCGGTGATCACTACCAGGTTTCCTAAATTAGAGGGCTAGCTGCGGACACGCAGCTAGCACTCTAATACCGCGGTGCTCTAAATAACACTCCAAATAGCGCCCTAAATAGCACTCTAAAATACCGCGGCGTTCCTCAGTGATCTCCAATTTTCGCAGTTACGAAGTGTGCCTCAAGAGAAGGTTGTTGTTTATGTTGACAGATAACCTGCCTTGAAGTCCACTATCCCTAGGTGCAGCTGTGATATCAACACAGCCGTTCTCCTACATACACAAGAAATCAGCATTGGAAAACAAATGAAACACCTGCAGACACATGCATACATACTAACCATACATGATAGGACATTACAAAATAAGAGGTAAACCCAGCCATAGAGAGGCGTCCTATACTTGCACATGCGCTAGATTCGTGACGTCCATAGCGCTGTGCGCCAAAAGTGATATAATAAACACGCACGCGAAACTTTTTTTTTTTAATCTGACGCGAACGTCCGCGTAAGCATCACTCGTAGCAAAAGCTACAGGATGGATCAAAGAAAATCGATTATGTTTGCAAGCAACCGAAGCACCATTGCGTCCAGAGAGGAAAGTTGGTTCAATGAACAACTCGAGAAGCAAGAAAATCCTAAATGCACATTCCCGAATTCTATAGCGGCTCAGCGCATCCTGCTAGGCAGGAAGGCGGTTTATAAAAGGCCAAGTCCAACCGTACGCGAACCTGCTTCGGCAGCACTACATAGCTACCGTGTACGGAGAAAAAAAAGTAAGGTAGGCAGAGGGTAAAGCAAGATTCGCATCAGCAGTCTAGTAGATGGAAACCCGACATTCAGCGCGTCTTGTAAATATTTTCTAGATGGTGGGCAGGTTTTGTCGTAATCGATCGATGCCGCGTCCGCGCAGCCGTGCAGAGGAAATGGCCCGCTGATCACTATGCCGCAACTGCGTCCGTTCCACCTGAACTCGTAATTGCTGGTGACGAGAGACAGACACATGAAAGAAAGATGAAAGGACAGGGAGGTCTAACCAGAACGCTAAATGCAGTTGGCCACCCTGCGATGTGAAATGGAGAAGCAAATATGTCAAAAGAAAGTGGAGAGAGAGAGAGAGAGAGGGGGAGCACTTACGCAAGATCCCAGCCATTTACAATCGCCGCACGCTATCACAAGGATCATGTGCACAGATACTATCTATCTATCTATCTATCTATCTATCTATCTATCTATCTATCTATCTATCTATCTATCTATCTGTCTGTCTGTCTGTCTGTCTGTCTGTCTGTCTGTCTGTCTGTCTGTCTGTCTGTCTGTCTGTCTGTCTGTCTGTCTGGATAAATAGATAGATAAAAAGATATGCATGCGTTGTGATAGAGCTTCAGATTCTACCGAGCCTGAAAAGTGTCGCTCGGGCGCTGCAAGTGCCACATATAGTTAAAACAGCACGTCTCCTCCTCTTTTAGCTCTCTCTCTCTCTCTCTCTCTCTCTCTCTCTCTCTCTCTCTCTCTCTCTCTCTCTCTCTCTCTCTCTCTCACACACACACACACACACACACTTGCGTATGTGAGCGACTGCTTTATCACATTTTTATATACAGCAGAAGCTTTCCAAACAGGTGCCTAAACCACCCCGTATCTGCTCCAAACACCGCCCTCTAGATACTTCCTGCCTTGTAAACATCATATATTGAGGCAAGTTTTCGTGTTTGTCACGCTTACAGACACCTCCTTCGTGCGCTATCATCATTTACTTCTTTTGCAGTTCTTTCGCTTTCGTTTCTTTAAGAGGCGCCTCGCGAGACGACAAACAGGGGCTAACAAACCCGTCTATATCTTAACATGGCGGAAGAAGGTAAGCGTGAACACACGCACAGTTACTATTCTTTTTTACAAGCTTCACTTACGGCTGGAACTAGGGCATGGGGGGGGGGGGGTTGTAAGGCTTCGCTGACTGGTTAAAACAGAGCCCTCTTCAAAGCCAAATACGTGAATATATGAGACAAGGGCATGAGAGATACGCGACGCCGCGGAATCTGCACGACAGCCTGGCGGACGACTAGACATCAATCTCAACGCGCCCTCGGCGCCTCCATGCGTGCAGCTGTTATCGTCAAGCAGCGGCTCGCGAACGAAAAAATAGCGGCCGGACGCCTGTACGGCATTATGGCAAGCTGTGAGCGACCGCGGCAGAAGCGAAGAGCGACGCCACGCTGAGATCGGCGCTCTATAACAAAGTGACGTCATTAGCCGCCCGTGTAGAGGCACGTGAAAGCCTGAACCGACTTTCAAGGGTAATTCTATGAAAGAAAGGAAGAAAAAAAAAACACGCACACACTAAGGGAGGGATAGGGAGGCAAATGAGGTCCTTCGATAGCGAGAGAGAGGAAAAAAAAGACGGAACCGTCGGCAGAGAAGGGCGGAATGGCATGTGTAAACGTAAATAGAGAGAGGGTTAGTCAGGCGGTACGAGTACGTCAGGTAGGTTACGGCACCCAATAAAAGAATGTACCACAGCCCATCTGTAGAGCGCAGAAATGGTGAATAGCACATACCCTACAGCATATAAAGAGCGGGAATGGTGAATAATAGACTGGTTACACGGTGGGAGAGCCAAAGAAACTGCGTTGAGGGAAACCGACCGGTTGTGTGCAGAAAAAAAAAAAACCCACCATTGGAAGAACGAAAAAATTGACAGCAAATAATGAACATCCCAACCGCGTCAGTGTGATTAATGCTGTTACTACCAATCATTCGTTCATAGAGACAAATACGTATCGACCAAGAATATCGCAAAGGGCGGATTATCAGCCCATGTGCTCTGATACGAATCAACGCAAAAGAAATAAAGAAAAACGAAATGTTATAAGATAAAAGCAAATACACGTTCTATCATCAACTGAAAGTAGCACATTTATGTTCTGTATGTCGAGGTTTCATTACAGTGGACTGAATTCTAGATGCCACAAAATAAAAGTTTAATATTACACTGACGCCGCCGATAGATCGCGCAAGATTCCGCTCGAGTAACATTATTGCCCCCAAGCATCACACCCTCTATGAGGAATGCCGTTTGCAGTACGACTCGGCATTCATTTTAACTACCTGGAGTTATAGAACATCTATAAAAACTCTCAGTACATTCACTTTTACTTTTTCTGGCGCCTGAAGTAGGATGCCGCCACAGAGGCCGCGAGTCGAGCTTGTGATCCCTTGCATAGCAGCAAAACGGCATAGTAGCTCAGCTTACACTATGTGTATTCTCATTTCGATGGCTCGCTTGGGAAGCATTCGGACAAGACTTCAATGGCGCGTGCTTCGGCAGAAGTTACCCTTCAAGGTTTGTAAAAAAAATGTTTTATAACTTGCTGTTTTTTTGCGAAATTATTGCCTCCTTTCGAGAAAGTTTGCATGAATCGCATCCGAGCGCGCAGTGCCAACTCCCACTACCTGACAGGACCGCATTCGCGTCGATTCGTTCTTCTCTTGTGTGTGTGTGTGTGTGTGTGTGTGTGTGTGTGTGCGTGTGTGCGTGTGTGCGTGTGTGCGTGTGTGCGTGTGTGCGTGTGTGCGTGTGTGCGTGTGTGCGTGCGTGCGTGCGTGTGTGTGTGTGTGTGTGTGTGTGTGTGTGTGTGTGTGTGTGTGTGTGTGTGTGTGTGTGTGTGTGTGTGTGTGTGTGTGTGTGTGTGTGTGTGTGTGTGTGTGTGTGTGTGTTTTTGCGGTCGCTGCCTTGGTAAACCTCTATATAACTTATTCGGAATGCTGAAAACGCGAAGTCTCTCAAATATTTTACAACCTATAAGCGTCCAGCTTGTAGCATCCAAAGAGAAGAGCTCTCTCTCTCTCTCTCTCTCTGCACTCCGGAACACAATGCACCTCTCAATTGCACGCTACATCCTTCAGGCCAAAAAATACTCGTGGCATTTTAAAGCTTTCCGCATAACCGATCGATACATGTGAGGGCAGGTTTATGCAAGGAAACTGTCAATGCGAGTATGTGGAGCCTCCGAACATGCTGTGCTTTAGGGTTGAAAGAGGTGCAAACAATTCCTTATTGTGGTCCCGTTGAAACCGTTGCGCGTAACATCGCGTTAGTGTGTGCATTTTCTTGTTTTTTTCTTCTCTTCCTTCTCCTTTTATTCCCTTTACCCCTTTCCCCAGCACAGGGTAGCCAGCCGGTATTTACACTGGCTAACCTTCCTGTCTTTCCTTCCCTTTTGTCTCTCTCTCTCTGAAGGGCAGCCATATTAGTTCCCACGTGATCTCGTTCTCTGTAGCACACCGTCCAACGCCAGCGACGCTTTCAATTAAATGAAGCTTCTGATTGGCTTCTGCCGAAAAATGAGTGACAAATATAAGATCGCACAAAAGCTCGACAGGCGGATATTTTTTTTTTCACAATTACGGCATTGTACTGACTCTTTATGTGGCATTTGAGCGCCTTTGTTTGATATTTGTCCAGAACGCTTTCTTCAGTCCACGGTCAAACGAATAAGCGTTCTTAATTTCTTTTTTTTAAGGACAGCTATTTTGGGGCCCGGTCGCATGCGTAATGTGAGGACGTGCGTTCGCAATCAACCTGCGGCAACTCATTTTTTCATCCACTTCAATTTTTCGTCTATTTTATCATTTATATAGCATTTCAAACGAACAAAACAAATTATGTTCACCATGCTTTCCTTGATTCTAATGGCCGGTAGGCTTCATGTCTTGTGCAATCTGTATTTCACGATATAGTACAGAACCACATGCTCACGAACAAGTCAGCTGGACAGACGAAAAACTTCACTTGCCAACTTTACCTGAATTCGTTGGCGCGCTTCGTGTTCGGCACTGTGTCGTGAAATGCGTCTACTGCAGCTCGCCTATATTTGCATCCCGCTCTGTTATTTATGGGGGTGTTGGTGGTGACGTTGCTCCAGGCGGGGTTAGCTTCGCAAACCTGGACGGCAATTTCTCCGTCTGAGCTTGTCTTTCTGCACCAAATATGTCATCATTGTCGTAGTCAAGCGTTAGACAGAAATCCATGTGGCCAGAAGACAAGTCAGACTGATAAAAAAATGCAGTCACCGATCACGTCAAAAGAGAGAAAAAAATGCAAAGATGGCATTTCGGAACCCCTACGGGTTAATTTTTCATCATATTAACGTTATGCGTTGGAAATGAAGTGGATGCTGCAGCTGGCAACATCCAACAAAGGGCTAATCGTGTGCAGGCACGTGCGTGTCCTCTACGTAACATCTCTCTTTTCGTTAGGACGACGTCTTCGGCTCAATCTCAAGCGCATTCTCGAGTTTCCGTTGCAGCACCGATAAGCGCGTTTTTTTTTTCTTTCCGTATACGATTCAAGGTTCCTCGACGTCTAATAAGTTCCCACACGCGAACTCGTTCGACTGAAAATGTAGCGCTGTAAATAAGCTACAGCGTGCTTTCACATTTTCCCGTCTCGTCCGAATTTGGTTTCTCCGAAACGAAACTGTGTCATCGTTCAATACGCGCGTCTCCATGGCGTTCTTCTCTTTGAACTTCTGCATCTTCTTCTACACACGTTATTTTCGACTTTGAACAACGTGAACAACAACATCTTGAACAACGTGGAGACATATCATTGGGAACTGCTGTGGCCTTTCTGTTTAGGGAGCCTATTCGTCGTACACGCTCGACGAGCGAACGGAAGCATAAAGTTGGCGAAAACGCCGGAATGCTCGGAGCAGCAGAGTGGTGTAGCAACACAATCCGTCGCAGTTCACGATGCAGAAGATGTTCACAGAATAAGCAACGAAACACGAACTAACGCCCCCTGTGTTCTCGCTCTTGCTCAGCCAGCAACAACACGCATTAGTTTATGAAGAACGCATGTAATGCTTTTTTTCTCTCTCTCTCGAGTTTCTTCCCAGAAAAAAATACGGTTTAGTTTGAGCAGTCTAGCGCTGGTTGGTTGCATTTCTTTCTGTGTACGTGTGTTTTCCTTTTCGTTAATATTTGCTCGTTTTTTTCCGGTGGTGTACAAAGCCCATCTCCTTACCCAGTTTATGTGCTTGATGAAGCGGGCACTAATTTCGTCCGTCATAATTTCGATTCTGCTTCATGTGGCGAATAAAGCGCAAGTTTAATCAGGTCTTGCGCGTCGCACGAAGTACGAGTACATTGCGAGCTACTGCTAGCGAAGCAGCCGAAGGAACTTGATATTGCTCTGTCTCTCTCTCTCTCTCTCTTTGTTGATTGATTGATTGATTGATTGATTGATTGATTGATTGATTGATTGATTGATTGATTGATTGATTGATTGATTGATTGATTGATTGATTGATTGATTGATTGATTGATTGATTGATTGATTGATTGATTGATTGATTGATTGATTGATTTTACTGTTTCAACGCAACATGTGTGCTCTGAAAGACATTATAGTGGGCAATAGGAGGCGTCCGTGTTACTTTTTAATGCATGGGTTTCACTAACGTGCAGCCTAAATTTAAATACAGGAGCGAATTTTGATAACGGTAGATTTACCGCTATCAAAATGTGACGGTCGTTTTCAGAAGTCGAACCCGCGACCCCGTGCTAATCGTAAAAGCGCCAGTCCCTCTGAGTCACCGTGGCGGGTGTGAAACCTAAGTAAATGCGATGAAGTGCCTCACAATAATTCATTGTCAGTCCACGCGGCTCATAGGTCAGTAAAAGCTTAGGTTGGGGCTAGTAGGTACGTAGTATATTAAGGTGAAAAATTCAGCGCAAGCGCGCCGGACAACCACAAAGAAGGGGCTGGACAAGCACTGGCGCTGACTAACTACCTTGCTCTTCTTACGTCAACGCATATACACATACCCTTAACCACGCATGCGAGCACATAACGAAGCATGCAAACGCGAATGTTACACCAGAGCAAGTTACCGAAGACACGTAAAGGTAAAATTACATTCGGCTGACTATAGGGACAAGGAAGTGTCACTGATACAGTCATCTGCGTTTTTCTTGCTAAGGAAGCTTACCACATAAAGAAAAGAAAGATGATGATTGTGTCAGTGAAACTTCCTTGTCTCTACACTCAGTCTAATATAATTTCACGTGTACGCGTCTTCAATAACTTGCTCTAGTGTAACATTCGTGTTTTCATGCTTTGTTATGTGCGCGCATGCGTGGTTAAGGGTATGTGCTATATGCGTTGGTGTAAGAAGCATAAAGCAGTTGTTAGTCAGCGCCAGTGTTTGTCTAGTCTCTACTTTACAGTTGTCATGCGCGCTTGCGCTGAATTTTTCACCATGAAAAAAAAAATAGTTCTGTCTTCTCCCGTTTACGTCATGCTGTCATTGGACTTCGACACCTGCGACCTTCTGCTTGCCCTGCAAGCGTGACCAGCCGCAGGTTTCAGGGGAAACTATGTTCATTCCAGAAATTGTGACGCGGGGGAGGCGACTTTCAGGTATCCTTTGTCGTCTACCTGCCCCAGGTTTGTCAGTTTCAGTTAGTAGCTATATCTTTCTCCTTTGTGAAGTTTCGGTGACAAAAGCGTCGGCCTTTCCATGGCCTCTTTTTTTGTTGTTGTTGTTTTGCAACGCTGGTCTTTGTGCCGGTATAAAAGCGCCTCGTCGGAAAGTTTGCGCAACACAATCCAGAACAAGGGTCAAAGGGGAGCAACTAGAGGAACGACTTTCTTTTTCATTTTTCTGTTGTTCTCTTTTCTTTTTCGTGTTCCATAGATCTCAAAAGGCAAAAAATGAGATTGTTCGGCTTAAAATTTACGGGCTCCAAATACTTGCAATCTCTGCACTGTATGTTACGGCCTCTTTTGTAAAAATTGGAACTCGTTAACTTTTCTCTTTCTCTCTCTCTCTCTTTCTCTTTTCTACGTCAGTTGAGTGACGTCAAGCGGTATATGGTTTCCCACTGTCGACTAGCCGACGGCCAAGCCGCTAGCGAATTGATTCTGCAACTCGCCATGAAAAAAAAAAAAAATGCCGGAAATAGGAACTAAAGCAGCTGCAATGGGCCCACTCAGTTTCTCTGCGTTTCTTACGATGGACACTTCGCGGCAAGGTGATATAGTTTCGGGCCCATGCATTGTCGCTGCGGAAAAAGTTTTGGCATCGCCCGCTCGCCTATAAATCACAAGTTCCTGAGTGCTTGCACGTGCACGCTTTTCAAACACTTTTTTCATCTACTTCGCTTTCCAAATAAGGAGGAGGAGGCAATGAAGAGAGAAGGCAGGGATGGTAACCAGAATTGCGTCTGGTTGGTTACCTTACTCGCGGGACGGCAAAGAGGGAATAGAAAGAGGGAGGGGAGGGGGAGAGAGAGAGGGGAGGGGGAGGAAGGCCGCGGTGAGCTCGCGCAGGTACGCGGAGGGCCTGAGCGAGTCAAAGACGTTCACATAGGCCGTCGCCTCAAGAAAGGCATAAGTGCCTTCACAGCTTTGTGGGCCGACGAGCAATGGGGATGGTCGGCTTTACAAATAAAGATTGTAGGAGGCGACAGCTCCTCCACCGGTGACTGATGAAGTACTCAAGACAATAATCATTCTTTTCTTCTCTGCCAACACAATATTAACGCTCGCCGTGTACGTTCCCATTGCAATTGTAACTGTTACGATCCTTCTTTATTGTTTAACAAGCTCTAATATAAACTACAAAATCACCGCCCAAACTCTCCGTGCAGGTGGTTAACCAGCGTAGCTGAAACGTGCGGCCCCGGTGTTTATCATTGGGTTAATCCCGACGGTTTATTAAACGACGGCTTGGTTGGCTGCCGGATCCTCTGTACGCAGTTGAGGCTTGCGCTCGGCTACACGAGCCTGTTCTTATGCCCAGGATGCAGCACCGGCACGCCGTTTACGAGCTCGTTCCCGGTTCTGTTCGCGGCGTTGCTGATCGAAAGCTTCCTGCTCCTCAGGAGTACGTATGACGTTTGACCTACTCATTTTGGAGCCGAGGAGAAACTGCTGCGCGCGCTCGGCTTCGACGGAGAGCAGTGACGTCACTACTGGCGCAGGCAATCGAGCGCCTCTCTTTAACTTCTTTTTTTTCGCGCATGCGCTTGCAGCTGCGCCGGAAGAGTTTTCGGCGTACAGGCGACAGACAGACGGACGGACGGACGAATCGGATAGCCATATAGAGCTCCGCTGTAAAAAGCCGCATTATTCAATCCTGCTTGAACATCCTACTGCGTTTGTACTACATCGCCGCCTGTCATACGTAGAGGCCAAAACGACAGCGCCCTATCCTTGTTTTGCAAAAACGCGAACGTATTACAGGATACCGCTTGCATCGGTACTGCAGCTAACGCTGGCCAAGAGCTCTTACAGTTAGCCGTTATCGCGTTCGCTTGTACATGTAATGAAAAATTCCTTTCGCTTAGTTTAGGTATTGAGCAAAGCAGAATTCATTGCACGGCTGGTACATTCTGTCTTCAAGTGCCGCAGAAGTTAGCCGTCTGTAGTTTTTATGGGCCTGTACAGAGGAACTGCAAAAACAGATAAGCCACGATTGCGGCAATTGAAAGGCAACTCGAAAGCGGAGCCAAGCCATTAAAAAGCTCCAAACAAATTCTAGTTGAAATTTTTGGAATTTCTGGCTGCTGGCGGAGGTTATACAAAGGAGGAGTACCCGCTTTCTCTATTTGGTAGGTATTGCTCATACTGCGGGCTGAATGCTTGGCAATCTGGATCGACAGCGTTCGAATGTACTGTAAGTGCCTCTGTTTTCTTGACGGTCGGACGGACGGACGGACGGACGGAAGGACGTATTCGACAACACGAAACACGCACGTATCTTTGCTGGAGTATGCTGGCCAAAGGGCATGGACCACGCCAATTTAGGCTTCATGTGTATTTTTCGGAATGTAGTATCTTTAATCAGTACAGGACGTAAAGGGTGCTGTGTTCTTTCCTTCGATAAAATAAAGAGCGTTCAATATTCGCGTACAAGCAAGAGACACGCAATTAAGAGCCCGATGGGCAATGCGATCTATGCTTAGACGGTGACGTTAGTGTCGCGGGCTTTCCATGACCACTAGACACCGCCTGATGTCAGCAGGGTGACAGCACTGGCTTCGCAGTGCTATGCTCGTTGCCCCTCGGCGAAGTGTGCAGTGCTCCCGATCTTTTCGCGTCGCCAGAGAGCACGTGTGACGAAGTGGGAAGAAAAACAGGGAACACTTTTAGAAACGTACAGCGCGTCTGCGGTCACGGTGTATCGAGAGCTCGCCCAAATCGGATTAGGCTGGCGGACTTTTGGACATCAGAAGCACTTCGCACGTTTCGTTACATTTCTTTTGTTTATTCCCGCGTTACTACTACGCGCTCACCCGCTCGGTTCGAGAGGAGGAGTAGGCGTAAAAGGATTCAGAGGCCTCGAAAAATGTTCGTCTTTCTTTTCTTTTCCGCCTGTGTTTTATTGGCAGCGGCATGTCTTCGGTTGACTACCGAACATTAGCGAGCACCGAACGCCATTCTGAAACGAAAAGCCCACCCAACGCGGCCGGTACCCCTGTTGAGCGAAAAATAGAGAGGTTCTTCAATAAGAAGTAATCCCAGCTGCTCGCTCAGCACGCCATTACATGGGAAAGTCGATGGTGCACGAAATGACGTACCCAGAACACACCACCGTTGCAACTGTTAACACAATCAGCCACGTCCAGTGCTAATCACAGTATCTCGTTGAGCCCACTGTAACAAAAAGAAGAAGAAGAAGAAGAAAGAGAGGGACCGCTTCTCCATGATGTGGGACGCGCAGAAATAACAACGCAGGTGCCCTTTGTGGAGCGAGACATCTCATTTTCTTTTTAATACATTATTTCCTAGTTCGTTGGATCCAATATTTCTTTCACGCCAATCTTGCGCCTGGATGATGCACACATGGTAAGGAAACCATTAACTCTACTTGTCGAGTTGTCGCAGTATTCATTCAGAGGCGGATGTGATCACAGCTAGTCTTCCAGAAGCCTTGTAATTTAGGGGCACAAGGGAACGTCAACAGATTCTGTGAGATACCGCTGAAGGACTGGCAACATAAACGTAATAAATAAATAAATAAATAAATAAATAAATAAATAAATACATAAATACATAAATAAATAAATAAATAAATAATACATAAGCAGGTGTTCAATTACGTATCTAGCTGTAACCCTGTACAGAGGGAGAAGGAGAGAGAAAAGTCATAACGGAATGGCAGAGAGGTTAACCAGGCTCAGACAGGTAGGCTGGGGAAGGGAGGCAGGAAATTGAAAGATGAGACTGAAGAGAGAAGTTCACACTTTGCACTGATACAATCAGAATCAAGTGTTTATCGCTGAGTCAATCACAAACGGACATATTCTGGTGCATCGAGAAACACAGCCGCGATTTCGTGGTTTTGTACATAGCAGACGCACGAGGTCACCATCTCAAGACCTTCTCTTCTGTGAAAAGTCTGACATCTAAGGGCTCTAAAGCTGCCCGAAGTGCAATCGTCTCATTGTCATACGTTGGACAATCACACAGGGGATGTTTGATCGATTCTTCTACGCCATATGTGCCACAAATGGCACTCTCCGCCATTTCAATTAGGAATGAGCAGGCGTTCGTGAGAGAAACTTCTAGTCGCAGGCTGATCAATAAGTTTTCTTCCTGTCGATTAAAACCGGGTAAACGTGGTAATCTGATATATGGGTCCACAGCATATAGGCGCCGGTTTGTGAGCGCTGGTGTATTTCATTTCATTAGAGAGATAATGAGGGCAAGACTCATGAGGGGCTGCGCTGTATCCGTTCTCGACAATGGTACCGTGGTGCTTTCACGTTCTCCATGTGCCTCGCGGGCAGTTTTGTTGGCACTCCCATTGCATGTAATGTTGCAGTGCCCAGGTCGCTGTGCCCAGGTAGCGACTGAAATACTATATCGCGGCCTCTCCACCACGTGATAGCAGTGTAATCGTATCTCTGCCACGAATTGTTCACGTGGGCCGCAACGCAAATCTGATAAGAGTGATTGCAGAGCTGTCTTCGAGTCACAGATTATAGTTCAGTGATGTGGTCAACCGAAGTGACATTCACCTGTTCACTCGGAGCGGGGACCCGATACCAGGGTCGACACCATCAGAGTCCTGGGTATGTTCATCGAATCACGCGGCGGCAACGGCACTGCGTTACGCAAGATAATTGCGAAAACCGACAATGCTTTTCGCCTTGTCCGAAGGGTCACGAACAGACATCGTGGCCTCAAGGAGGACAACCTGCTTCGGCTCATCAACGCCTTTGTGCTGTGTCGCTTCACCTACACGGTGGCCATGCACAACTGACTTAGAGCCGAGCGGGAAAAGCTTAATGCCCTCATTAGAAAATTTGTCAAGAGAGCCCTCGGGCTGCCCGTCAGAACGCATACCGAGGACCTCCTTCGGCTCGGCATACACAATACAATGGAGGAGATAGCCGAGGCTCAGGAACGGACCCAGCTAACGCGGCTGACCACCACGCCGGCCGGCAGGCGTATCCTCGAAGAGATCGGACTCGCACCCACTAAGAACTTGGCTGAAAACACCCAAATCCCCATAGAAATAGGGGAGAAGATCGTGGTCGTCCCTTTGCCCCGCAACGTTCATCCCAATCACAACGCAGGTCGTCGCAAGGCAAGAGCATTGAATATACTAAAGCAAATAAACAATGACAAGATCGACGCAAGCGTCGTTGACGTAGCTGCATACCGAGACGGCAAGGATTTTGCGGTTTCCGTCGTGGACACGCTGGGCAAAGTCATCAACTGTGCTTCCATCCGAAGGACGAACCCAGAGGTGGCCGAGCAAGTGGCCATTGCACTCGCCATGCAAGACGGTCGGACAGACAGCGTGTACAGTGATTCGAAAGCCGCCGTCAGGGCATTCCAGAAAGGCCGGGTAGCCCGGCAGGTTGTTCAAATTCTGAAAGGCTCCAAACACGGCAACACCTCCATGCACTTGATCCTTTGGTTACCTGCACACGTCGGGGCGATTGAGGGGGTTCCTCTGAACCTCAACGAGTCTGCCCACGAAGGTGCGTGTGGCTTTGCCGACCGCGCTGCCCTCGGATCGGGCGACTCTCTCCCCGGACACAGAGACGCTCCTCTCACACACAACGAAATCACTAATTTCTTTTACTTAGAGAGAAGGATTTCCCCCCGCCTCACTCCAAGCTAAGCAGGCCGCAGGCGGTCACACTAAGACTTCTGCAAACGAACTCCTACCCAAATCCGGCGTCCCTAAATAGTATATATCCCGAGAATTATCCGAATTGTTCTTGCGTGGCCTGTGGTGAGGTTGCTACTTTGCCTCATATGCTCTGGGAGTGCAGGTCGCTGGGCCCGAAGTTCACCAAGGAGGAGTGGGACGCGCTTCTGCGAAGTCCCATCTTTGAGGACAATATCCTGGCCGTCCAGCGCGCCCGCGATCGGACCTGCAGACTAGATCTGTCAGTCCCGTCGTGGGATTAGCCGGGTGCGCGTTTTATCGCGTTTTGCTGGACCAAATAAAAGTTTATTCACTGACTCACTCACCGCTTTTGCGTATCAAACACTGCGCTACGGAGGGTGACAAGTTCGGATCCTGTCGAAGTTGTGACGTCGTTGATGTTGAACTTCTTGCAGATTGACGTCGACGGAATAACCACCGCGCCAGTAGAGCGGGTTAGAGTAGATGAACCATTTGTATAACTCGGAACTCCATTGAAGTAGGAGTCATGCAGCAGCGGCTTGATTCAAGGCACAAGTTGGCAAGATGTTCCCGATACTGGAAAGAGCACGAGACTACCATATGCTGCTTTCATCTACTTTTGCAATTCACGGTTTACCTTTCTTTAGTGCAACTTGGCTTGAAATGAAGCCTCGTAGCAAGCCTTAGGAACACTTGCATCGCCGAGGGCGCCCAAACGCGAACAACGTGCATTGAAATCAGTGAAGTCACAGACACAAACCAGCGCAGATTTTCCAGCGCGAGATACACACTCCACAGCCTACAGGGACGAATGCCCGTGGTGTGGGGCCACAGCAACCCTATACCACATTACGTGGGAGTGCACGCTACGCAACATAGAACACCCCGGCACGAACACCACGAGGGAGGAATGGGAGGCACTGCTGTCCAGCTCGGCCCTCGACGACCAGCTCAAGCTGATCCGGAAAGCTGAGAAGATGGCAAGAGCCAGCGGAGCCCTGGACTAGGGGCCCCGACCATTAGCGATTATGCTGATTATTCTTTTGATAAAATCTATCTATCTATCTATCTATCTATCTATCTATCTATCTATCTATCTATCTATCTATCTATCTATCTATCTATCTATCTATCTATCTATCTATCTTTGTGTGTGTGTGTGTGTGTGTGTGTGTGTGTGTGTGTGTGTGTGTGTGTGTGTGTGTGTGTGTGTGTGTGTGTGTGTGTGTGTGTGTGTGTGTGTGTGTGTGTGTGTGTGTGTGTGTGTGTGTGTGTGTGTGTGTGTGTGTGTGTGTGTGTGTGTGTGTGTGTGTGTAAGAGAGACAGAGAGGGGGGGGGGTCCTTCGAGCCAAATGAATTAATATGGTGATCTTCAAGAAAAAATTTACCGGTGATGAAGGTACTCCCTAATGCGAGAGAGAGAGAAGTCATAAGGAAAAGGCAGGAAGGTTAATCAGGCTTAGCCTGGAAGGCTACCCTGCACTGCGGAAGGGAGACAGGGAATGAAAGAGGAGAAGGAAGAAAGAAGTTCACAGTTTGCAATGTTAGAAAATTTGAACGCAGCTCTATACGTGTTTTCATGTTGTGATATACTGGCTGGCGCGAACAATCTGTTTCGTGCGGCATGTTGCAAACGGAGGGAAGTGTGACTCGACTACCTCGCTAATCGGGAGATCTCGAGAGGCAACGCGTGGGTCACGTGTGGGCGCGATTCACAACAGCAACCACAGACGGACCTCTGCTCGCGCAGCGCTTTGTTTGCCACACTGACCACGCGCGCTACTCGGGCATCATCTCGTAGCCACCGTCGCCGCAAAGCCCGTCTTACGCGGCACTACGCTTTTCTTCGCACGCTTTCGCCATACCCTCCTCCTCCGCTTTCCTCTTCGCGCTCTCTTCGCTATTGCCGTCTTCCATCTGCCACTGCGCTCCGAGTTCGCCTTCACCTTTCGCTGTGTTCTTTCACTCAGTTACAAGGGTCAACGCCGACGCTCGCCACAGGAACGTGCGCCTGAGAAATGTGCTCCAACATTTACCTCCCAAACTATGATCGTGTTTTACTTTCGTGTCCTTTATAAATGTAGGACGCTTGCGCCTATGGTCACTTAGAGGAATGTCTCAGGCATAAAGGTTTGTACAAAAATTCGTAGAGAAAACTCTGACGCTTTGATCACTCAGATATCACGGATATTATGGGTCGTTTGAGGTCGTTATATTACGTTTAGATGAATCCATGTACTGCCCATCATCACGTCTTTCTTTCTTTATTTATTTCGCACTATCTTTTTTCCTTTCTTTCTTTCTTTCTTTCTTTCTTTCTTTCTCTCTCTTTCTTTCTTTATTTATTTTTTCCGAGCAAGGCTGGCCTTATGAGGAAGCCCAACTCCGATGCGGCTTATTCAAATACATGTAAAACGCAAAAACACTTTTCTGCGATAACCCCTAGACCGATTCTAACAAAATTCGTTGAATTTGGGAGAGAAAGCTAAATTCTAGTGACTGTTGAAGTGGAATTTCGATCTAGGGCCTGAATTTTGTTAAAGAAATTTTCAAAGCCTTGAAAGTTCGAAAAAGAATAGAAGCACAAAGTTTACAAAATAATAGCTCTGCTTCGAGAGCAGATATCATGGTTCTGTAAACGGAATCCATTAGACCATTCAAAGCGGACAAATTATATGTCAATTTATATCTTACATGAATTTGTAACGTTGTGTACAAGGGCTCTGAAAAAGCTGTATTTACACATTACTAAATATATGTAGGAGTTATCTGTAACACATCAATTTTGTCCGCTTTAGATGTACTGTTAGTTGTAATTCACATAATTGTGATATCATATTTTGTTGAAAGAGTTCTAAACTTCATAGTTTCGTTTTCTGAAGAATGTTCAATTTTTGACAATTTTAATAGGAAATTGACTGCCTAAATAAAGAATTCGAAACAAACATTCATAAGATTATTCGTTTTTCTTTTAAATGCAACAAACCTCGTCAAATTGGGTGCAGTGGGTGCCGAGAGAGAGAGAGAAGAAACTTTATTAATGAATGGCCGGCAGTTTCGTTGTGGTGGCCTCAGGTGGCGGCTCGAAGTGCTTGGACTCGGGCGGCATCATTGGCTTGCCGGACGGCCCAGAGCTGGTCTGCCAACTCTGAACTTTTGAGAGCCGCCTCCCAGCGGCGGCGACGCCGATGGAGAAGGTCCCCGGCGGCCCCCGCAGCTGGGGCGGCGTCGGGGAAAAGCGAGCTCGAGGATTCCCGTACTGTGGTAACGGCCGCGATTACGGACGCGTCGTGAATGGATGTGGTCCCATTACCGTGGTTGCCGGCACATTCCCAGAGCATGTGTCGCAGCGTTGCTCGCTGTCCGCAAGCTTTACAGGCATCTGTTGGATATAAACCTGGGTAGAAGTGATGTAGGACCACGGGGATAGGGTAGCTGTGTGTCTGGAGCAAGCGTAAAGTTACGGCCTCATTCCTGTTTAACTTGTCGTGTGGTGGCGGGAATGTGCGTCTTTGCAGTCTGTAGTGTTGGGTGAGGTCTCTGAACGTGGTCAGGCGATCGCCCCACACCCATTGTGATTCTTGTTTTCCGCATTTCTGTTGTAGTGTCCCGATCAGGCAGAGAAAAACGAATTCTCCTTTTACGTGTATTTAGGTAGGAGCGCCCGAACTAAAGCTTCCCCTTCAGGAATAACGTAGAGTGTGTATTAAATGCATGCCGTAAGGCCAACGGGGTGTATGACATCAAACAGTGCTCCATGATATTCGTCGTGCATCCAGCGATCATAGCTGGTCGTGGCACTGTAGCGCGGGCTAGCCTGCAGTAGGAGACCGGAGCGTTATCACCCAAAGCGCAGTACTCGCGGATCCATCTAGAAACCGTGTGAAGCAATCAACTCTAGTAAATTTTGTTGGAACCCCTATAGTCTCAGCCACTGTGCCATGAAAAATATTAAGGCGGTCTTCTTCAAAGCAAGATAAACCACTCGTCTCGCTATAGCCATAGACATCCGCCGCGTTGTACGTCGATTCCCGTTCGCGATCGCTGCTGTTACATCGATCGTCGGCGCGTCGAGGTGAAGCGATGGTTAGACTGCGAAGCGACGGCGATGAACTTGATGCGAGGATGCGGGCGCCCAAAAGCTTTTCGGGGACGTCGGGCCTCAAAAGGAGTGTAATGTTTTTTTTTCGGCCTCTTTGTGCCCCAAATCGAGCGGCACGCGTAAATAAGGGCGGCGAAGGTCTGCTGTTCCCGACCATCGCAGGACGGCACCCTTATCACTGTTTGCAGGAAGCTCACCACTGTTTCCACGTTTCCGGGTTTTCCTCCCAGGAGCGCGTTCGTTTTTGTCTCTGCCCCTTCGATGGTTCGAGGACCTTGAAGAGCAAACAGTTCTTCCTTTCTTTCTTCCTTTCTTTCTTTCTTTCTTTCTTTCTTTCTTTCTTTCTTTCTTTCTTTCTTTCTTTCTTTCTTTTTAACGTTATCTCTTCTTGTGTAGCAAACCAGATTAACCTCAATCATGTTCGCCGCAGCAACAAATAATGGAGAGCTTTAGAACTATGGGACCTATCAAAGCGTTATTTCATACATTTACCTCTATTATCGTATACTAAATACAACTACATAAGAAATTATCGTATGCGAAGGACAGCAACGCTCGGCAGTGGCACCTCATGACGCTTTGTTCTATCACAACGTGTTAGGAACGTATTTGTATTGCATGAGTGTCCACTCAGCAAGGGAAAAAAAGGAAATAATTCGAGGACACCTAAACACTTCTTATGGCTTGTGAATGCGAAAGCATTAATGTCCAGCTGAACGCATCTGAGTGATGCTTCCAGTTGTAGACTCCTCGCGGGCAAGCGAGCGCGTTGAGACGCTTGGCGCGTCTACAGTATTCCGAGAGCGAGAGCAAGGGTGACGTGGCGTCGCGGCAATGTCATCTTGCCTCACGCAACACCTGCTGCCCTATTGCAGCAGGTCGAGGTGCCGCTCCGTCGAGGCGCACCCGTGCCGTAGCGTCTCAGCCAATGAGAAATTAGGCGCCATTTCGCTCCTACAGATGACAGACGCCAGCTTTCTTCGCTCAACGTGCCACTTGATGCTTTCGCATCAAAAAGAAGACACTATACAACAATGATTGCTGCTGGCGGCGCATTTACCATCAGCAGTTAAGTATATAGAAAGTATCCGCTGCAGTTTTAGCTTTCTGAGCTCTTGTTGAACTCAGCCTCACCAGTTGGTGACACCAGCGCTCGGAGTACACGTTGCTGCAGGCAATGTTACGTACAAATTTTGGGTGTGTTACTGTGCTCTCAGATACGCGATGAACGAAATAGTTGATTTCTTGTTATTTTACTTAAGAATTGGTACGTCGAAAACCGCGCTAAGCTCGAGCGTTTTTGCGCCATTTCATGGACGGCAAAAGTTTTAGATGGGTGGTAGATTGGGCTATAGTTGGCATTCGCTTATGTAGCAGGGATGTATGACGCGAAGCAGCGACATCAAGACGACATCGTCCCTGTCCGATTTCATTCTGCTGATACCCCTTCGCGCTATGTGCCCTTTGCGACTAGAAACAAGGCGTTTAAAATGTTTATATATGCATAAAAATGTATGACTTTATAGTGCTTATGAGAGAAAAAAGAAAGCTGTATCAGGAATTTCATTTCTCTAACTCTAGGTTCTCTTTTATTAAAGAAAAAGTAGAAGAAAAAATGGTCTCCAAAGCATGCTGTGAAAGTGGTTGGACATCGAAGCTGTAAACGACAACTACAATGATTGCTCATTGCGACGTAGCTTGAAATTATTCAAATGGGGACATTCACATGTACTTTACCTAATTGTTAGCCTAAGACGCTTAAACAGCCTGCGACTTGCCTTGCGCCGCTACTTCGAGCGCCTACAAAGAGTGAACCAGAGAGATGAGAAGTGCACTTAACCACACTTACGCCGCGCCTCGTATTCACGCTGCTCTTCAGGAGCTCTCACTGTACGAGGCCTCCGCAAGCCATGTCGCAAAACAAATCACTTGCTATAAAGGCGGGTTCTTCTTTTAGATACGAAAGCATAGTTACGTCACTCCCTGCTTCATATGCTACAGTTGCCGCTTCCGGGCAACTGCGCGAAAGCGAGCTTTCCGGTTCTTTTGTTTTATTTCCCCCGCACAGCCGGCGCCGCCGCGGATGGATAGATGTTTGCATGCTATGAGCGTCCCCTTTGAAACGGGTTGTTCGGTTGCGTCACCAAGCTCTCGTTCTTATTTCGCCTAATGTCCTACCTTTGACAAAGCACACAAACGCAAAGAATTCCCAGCATCAAACTTTTTGAGCCGTCACTGGGATATTTGTTTTTGTACGCCTCCGTTGTTTGTGGTGTCCCTACTTTTCTGCCACTAAACCTCCGAGAGCCTTTTACTAATCTATATTGCAGACATCTTTGCTTTTCTCCTGCTATCCCTGAACCCAAGGGCTTCAAGGAGGCCAGAGGAGCATAAATCGACAGCTGGGTAGATATATTCAAATTCAACTAAAACATATTCACTCGCTCCCTTAGCTTTACCGCAGCAAGCACGTGCTTCTTCGTCCTTGGTTTACCTCGCATTATATATGCGTATTCTAAGGCATCCTGATCTCACTTCGAAAAGTAAAGAACTCCCTTTGAGTTATCATAAATTGTTTCTTTCCTTATTTCGTTTTTCTTCTTAAGTAGTTACTCATCGCCGGTTTCTTTTCCATTGCCGCCACCTATAAGATTGTCGCAGCCTCTCTCACTTTGCACTTGACGTTATTTGCTGCCATGCTGCTGACCATACCGATCGCATACTTGTTGGTAAGCTTCCTAGTTCTTTTCCTCCGCTCTGAATCAATGTTCCTCCTGTACAAGTATCTGATAACTCCCGCAACCCATTTACTTTCTTTCATATTCCTCAGTCGGTCTTCAAAATCAAGTGTGGACTGAGCTTCCCTCACTTCGAAACTTGTCCGGCCCGTGTCACCCTGCACAGTTTCATTTCCCATGTCACCCTCACCCTACATCACCCTGTAACTTATCCAGCGCATATCACTCTCACAGCTTCAGACGGCGCTCGCCTCCGCGGATGTGTACGGATGCGCGGGCGCCAGCTCCATCTGCTGGTGCTACAAGAAGCGCAGCGGCTCCTTACAGTTGCAAAAACTAGCCTCCTGAGCGTTTGAATCGGGGAGAGGTGGTTTCTCGGGGTCCGGCGATGTCTGGGCCGGCATTGTCGACAGCTGGTTCGAAAAAAATTTTCAGTCAGTGTGTCAGAACGAAGCGAAAAAAAAATTATTTTTGACCGGAACGAAAACGTAACCGAACCGTTATTTATTTTCTTTGGGAGTGAAACCGAAATATCTTTTATAGGTTTTCGGTTCAAGGGGAAAGCCGGCTATTCTAAACAACCGACATCAGGCGACGTCAGCATTAGGGCGCATCTCAGGGGTCCGCATAAGCGCCTATCTCAGGCAGGGATAGTGCGAGTGATAGCCGGCCGAGCACTCCAATAATCTAAAGTTGCGGTTCGGTGCACTAATAGGGCTTTGTCATACCAAAACATAGAGCTTGCTCGCTGGAGAGCTTATAGTTTCGTTTTCTACAAGTACAACGCTTTGTTGCCGAAGTTTTATCATTCCGTTAAGTTCGTTTTATTGGAGCAGTAGCCTCTAATTCCGGCGAGTACACTCGATGACGTGCTGCTTCGGAGATCATGCTCAGTGCCTTGACAGAAGGGACTGAGCGCGATCTCAAAATACATAATTCACATATTGTTAAAAATAAATATTATGTTTTTATTGTTACTTTGCTTCGATAATTTTTGCATGCGAACCAAAGCCGTTATGAACCGTTATGGATGTTCTTTTTCATTTTTTTTTTCGTGACCGAGCAGAACAGGAAGGGAAGGTTTTTCAGCGGAACGAAACTAGAACCGGAACGAGAAGCATTTCGTTCCGACACCATGGTTTCACTTCATCGTCGTCTTTGATACGGTGGCGTGTTAGGGTCTCAAAGGAGTACCGACCGCTGCGGGTTCGAGCTTAGCGAGCCACAGGGCCCCGTCAGTCGTCGCCTCTAGCGCCGGTGCGCGCGAGCTCAGGCCGCGAGGGGCTACCGAGCGACGCACGCAAGAACACAGTATTGCCCTGAGATAAGGGAAACCGTTTATTATCTCCGGTGGTACCCGACACTGCACAAACGCCTGATCCTGGGGCGGCGGGGAACCAAAGGAGTCTGGAACCAAAGGAGTCGTGCGGGCGAAAAATACAGTCAGGGACGCCTAAAGCGCGTCGCTGCGAGAGCACAGGTTCAAGCTGGGACACGTCGCTAGGAAAAGTCCCGGCAGCTATGCTACTTGTATCGCGATAACAAATGGGCCAACTCGCGAGGGCTCGGGCAACCTCCTTCGGCTTGGGCCTCCGATAAGTGTGGCTCGGCGTGGTACGACCTCGCGCGAGCACCATAGGCACCCGTTCTTCGGCTTAGCATCGTGAAAGGACCAACACAAGGAACACGTTCTCCGCATGGGCAAAGGCACCGTGGGTGAGCTCAAGTCCTAGTCACAAAGGCGTCGGCGAACGAGAGGAAGCACGAACGTACCCGGCGTAATCCCAAGGGAGAAGAGACACGCTACCGCCGCGAGAGTAGCCGCCAGCGGGCGCCTCGTGACGTCAGTGCCCCCGCCCTCACCGCGAACTATCGCGAGTGGAGCGCCACCGCTGACAACCGGTTAGGAGTGAGAAGGGGGTGAGGCGTAGGAAGGAAAAAAATGGAGAAGGAAAGGCAGGGAGGTTAACCAGTTTAGCTCAACCGGTTTGTTACCCTACACATGGGAACGGAATGGGGGGGATGAAAGATGGGGAGGAGAGAGAGAGAGAGCACACACATCGTCAGTTACAGAGCGTCACTCTTGCGTGGTACGTGACATCACTGGTTGAGGCGTAGGGATGGCAGAACAGGTGTATGCGCCCGCACAATGGCGCGTCAAATTCCCAGATCCCCACAATACTCGTAGCGTAAGCCTTATTATGGCGAAGAGCGTTCTGTGGCTCTAATTTCGCCCGTTTGTTGCGTAGAAGGACTTTCACCGCTGATACGAAGGTGTCGATGCAAAGGGCGCGTGCTCTCGCAGCACCGAATTGCGGGGGAGAGGGGAGGGGGGAAGGGTAGAGTAGTGTTCGTCGCCAACTACTGACGCACTCTGCTTTATGACGTCATGCTACTTGGACCGAAATCATTGTCGATTGTTACTCCGCAATTTTAGTTCTCTCCTCCTTTCAGTGGCACACGCTACGTGAGAACAACGTTAAAATCTCGATCCAAGAAATGAAACCAGAAAGCGCTTACGCATCTACATGAGATCCCGGCAGTACGGATTTCAACGCAGCTATTTCGGTACGCATGACGTCATAGCCGACGTTGTTCGAGACAACTCACGCGTGAGACTCTCAGGGTTGTTGTCATGTTCCGCAGCCGCAACACTCCGCTCGCGTCTCCTTTCATAGAGTAAACAAGTCGCTCTACCAGGAAGGCCTGTCTTGGAGGGACAGCGGTGAGTGCTACGCAAGTTGTTCAAGCGACACAGCCTGCTTGCATAAACAAAACAACGACGGCTGGTGAGAATTCACTCCAGCAAGAAGGCAGAACGAACGGGAAACTAGACCGCACGGGACCATTTTTTGTTTAGCGCAACCGATGTGTTCCGTATAACAGAACGGTGCAGAGACACATTTTTCTTTTTTTATTATTTCTTTCTTTACGTCGCCACTTCAGCTTGCGCACTCCCAGAAAGATTTGCGTAAGATGCAAAATGCTCGCGGGGAACAAAAAGGAAAACCTAGAATACACAACGCGTGCGTACTACGTCTAAAGTCTCGTAGTGCTTCCCATACACACTTTTTCTAATTAATTTTTTTTTTCGTTTCTTGAAGTGAAAGAGGAAACAAAGTGAGGTAGCTTGCGCCACATCGCGCTTTTCCATCAGGTTGTCGCGCATAACATTTCCATAGTATTGCTTCGGAGCCCCTTTTCCTAACGCCTATCATTCACTTCTCCTGTGTGCTTGCTTTTTAGTCTTTTACTTTTTTTACACGAGTTCGCCGACGCATGTACTTGTTATAGAGTGATACAGTTTTGTTGTGCTCACGCTTGCGGAGTTAGTGGTATATTGTAAGACATCTTGCGACAGACAGTTCCGAGAGTTTCCAGAAATAGTTCAGTGAGTGAGCGAAATGAACGCAGATGCTGAAAGTTAGCACCGCGCGCACGTTTATGACGTCGATCCCGTGATCCCCGATTGTTTCCAAATAGGTAACACTTAAGTGAGCGCTGTCTAGAGGCGTAGGTTGCAAGCAGCATGCTCATGTCCACGTACTCGCCTTCATTTGTGGAGAATGAAAGGAAAACGTGTCTTAAAAACGGCTATAACCAAAACAAGGTCAGCAAATAGAACACGTTATTACGAGCTGATATTAGGATGTATACTTGCTCGTTTAAAAGAAAAGAGGAACTAAATAATTCAGGAAAAGTTCAACACCATAACAACAAACCCTAACTTATCTACGCAGACACGTCACTGATACTTTGGACTATATCAATACTAATAAATAAGTTTTTTCAAGAATGTAGGGTGTCCTTTAAAGTCCTATAACAGGCTATGGACTGTCTGTGACCCAGTGCCCCTAGTTTCTAAAGTAGCTGTCGCCTTTTTCTGAGACGTGAACGGGACCATCCAACAACACGTTAACTATGTAGTAGGTGACAAGCTCAGAATGCAGAGGCAAACACGCCAGACAGCGCGCGCAACGTGGTTCCTAGTCTAACTCGGAGCGGCAGCGCGAACTTCTTCAAATTTTAAAATCCAATGTGCAAGTTTCGCATGGCCGTGTGGTCTGAACAGGTGGAATCTGGCAAATCTAAACCACTTGCGGCTAAACGGCGCATATACTGAACATTTACTATTTAAAATTAAACTAATAATATCGCCACGGTGCCCTGCGTGCAACGCACGCGAAGGAATAGTCCACTTACTCTGTGCTTGCTGCAGGTTATTTACATGAGAAAAAATAGCCTTAATGTCCGCACTGAACATTAATCTGAGAGCGTCATCCCTTGAGATGAGACGGTCACTTGGCCTATGATAGAACTCTACCTGTGCATCTCGCGCAACTAAGGTACCTTTAGAACAACGACCTTGCTACGCTGGTACCAGCAAGGTACTTTAGTTTCTTTAGTGTTGTGGTGTGGTTTGGTGTACGCTGCGTATTTGTGTCGTGCACTGTGCATATCAATTCATTTTCCATCATACCTATGTGCAGTCGCATGCTAGGCGTGCATCCAGGCAAACCTCTCTAGGGATCATTAGATAACCTCTCTCTCTCTCTCTCTCTCTCTCTCTCTCTCTCTATATATATATATATATATATATATATATATATATATATATATATATATATATATATATATATATCACTGAGAACTTGTATGTATGTACTAGCCAATTATCTCCACTCATCGTCGTGTCGTCAGTGCGTAGACAAACTTCTTTCAATATCAATATCTATCAGCGACCTTGTTTTGGAGCTCGCAGGCACGAAGCGTATAGCACAGTGCAATTTTGTTGCCGGAACTTCTACCGAATTCCTAGGTCGTCCCGAGTAAGGCGTGATTTCAAGGTCGCGCGTTTCGTAAATGTCAGCACAAGACAGAATACCTTGCAAACCCGCGAAGGAATCTCCCTAGCGAAAGCTTCAGCTCGTCGAAGCTAGCGGTTTGCGTGTTGTTCCCCTACCAAAAGCGGGTGAGAAGCACGAAACTGCATTTGAAGAAAGGTTCTACCGCGTCCCAGACCAGGGTACGCACTTCGCTTCCAATGAGAAGGTTTCCTTCCTCTAAAAAGAAAAGGAAACACGTGTGAGTGTGTGTGTGTGTGTGTGTGTGTGTGTGTGTGTGTGTGTGTGTGTGTGTGTGTGTGTGTGTGTGTGTGTGTGTGTGTGTGTGTGTGTGTGTGTGTGTGTGTGTGTGTGTGTGTGTGTGTGTGTGTGTGTGTGTGTGTGTGTGTGTGTGTGTGTTTGTGTGTGTGTGTGTGTGTGTGTGAGAGAGAGAGAGAGAGACCGAAGAAAGGGGAAAGGCAGGGAGGATAACCAGATGGGTAGATATGGTTTACTACCCTGTGTTAGGGATAGAGGGGAGGGGGAGGCAAAGTAATAGCAAAGTAGAGATAAAGAAAGAAAGGAGCATAGACATACAATCGCAGTCAAATGCTGTCACCGCATACCGTCACCACACAGATGTTCAGGCTGTAGCCTGAACATCTGTGTTTCCTACGACGTTTTTCTGTGTTTCCTAAACTTCATCGTGCTTGTAGCTTTCCATATTACTCATTTCGAGTCCCATTTGACTATATAACGGGCATAATTAAACTCGCTCGCTCACTTCTTCCGAGGTGTGACGATAATCGCAAAGTATTATTTCCCAGTCAGACTATTGTGCGTTAGTTTTCATCATATTGTTACAGACAAGGTAATATTAGTATATGTTTGGAAAGACTACATACGGCGCACTTACAGCAGCCAAGCGGCACTGAGGAAGCCTAAATGATGAACCCTGACCCAAACGCTCGCCTTTCGTATCGTATTTGTTCACACTAAAACGTATATCGTCATCTTTCGCACGCCTGTACCAAGTGTTCATGACCCGCCGGGGTTGCTCAGTGGCTATGGTGTTGGGCTGCTGAGCACAAGGTCCCGGAATCGAATTCCGGCCACGGCGGCTGCATTTCGATGGGAGCGAAATGCGAAAACACCCGTGTACTTGGATTTAGGTGCACGTTAAAGAACCCCAGGTGGTCGAAATTTCCGGAGTCCTAAACTACGGCGTGCCTCATAATCAGAAAGTTGTTTTGGCACGTAAAACCCCATAAAAAAGTGTTAATGAAAAAATTATTGTTCAGACCTACCATCAGATTTTGTCCAGGTCACCAAACATTTGTTGATGACGGTGGTTATTACTAATCAATTTAGTTGTGCTTTCAGTTTGAAGAAAACATAAACTGTGTGACCTATGCAGCTAAATCATATCATCTACCATGTGCTGTATTCGGTTGAATGCAATGTACGGACGCCGAACAACAAACCTTAGCATTTAAACCTTCTAACGGAAAGCGTCGTCTCGCGCCACAAAAGAGCCAGAGTATCGTGAGTGACAACAGGAGTTCTTTTTTCTATGTAAAAGGCTTCAAGACCATTCAGCGTAGGCACCACGTCCGATGGCGGCTTGCCCTGCTTGTCCTACGGGCGACTTGACCAATTGCTCGCCCGCCAAAGCTGTCAGACCATGTCATCGCACTGTAGCGTGTGCTGTGTCACGGCAATAGCGGCATGAAGGCACAAACAGAAGCCTCAAAAGAAGGCTTCGGCGAAAGGACCGCGTGGACAAGCAAGCTCCTCCTTGATGTTTCCAAGTTCGTTTATATTGATCGTTCTGTCGGTGTTTACACTCGGAACAGAAAAAGAATATATATATATATATATATATATATATATATATATAGACACAGAGAATACCAGAATACCAGAAACATTCGCAGATAGCTATTTCGATAACAACACACAATTGGGAAAAAACTAAGTTACTGGACTTATTTCGCTTGTAGAAATAGGGTGATTTTGTTAACCTATATATGTTGTATAATATGGTTTTAAAGCGAATAGATTTCTTTGGCTCTTACGGACTTTTTCATGGTCGGTGAGCCGCCAGTGGTAGGTCGGTGGTCGACGGTCAGCGGTCGGGCTCGCAAGAACATTTTCTCTCTCTCTCTCTCTCTCTCTCTCTCTCTCTCTCTCTCTCTCTCTCTGTCTGTCTGTCTGTCTGTCTGTCTGTCTGTCTGTCTGTCTGTCTGTCTGTCTGTCTGTCTGTCTGTCTGTCTGTCTGTCTGTCTGTCTGTCTGTCTGTCTGTCTGTCTGTCTGTCTGTCTGTCTGTCTGTCTGTCTGTCTGTCTGTCTGTCTGTCTGTCTGTCTGTCTGTCTGTCTGTCTGTCTGTCTGTCTGTCTGTCTGTCTGTCTGTCTGTCTGTCTGTCTGTCTGTCTGTCTGTCTGTCTGTCTGTCTGTCTGTCTGTCTGTCTGTCTGTCTGTCTGTCTGTCTGTCTGTCTGTCTGTCTGTCTGTCTGTCTGTCTGTCTGTCTGTCTGTCTGTCTGTCTGTCTGTCTGTCTGTCTGTCTGTCTGTCTGTCTGTCTGTCTGTCTGTCTGTCTGTCTGTCTGTCTGTCTGTCTGTCTGTCTGTCTGTCTGTCTGTCTGTCTGTCTGTCTGTCTGTCTGTCTGTCTGTCTGTCTGTCTGTCTGTCTGTCTGTCTGTCTGTCTGTCTGTCTGTCTGTCTGTCTGTCTGTCTGTCTGTCTGTCTGTCTGTCTGTCTGTCTGTCTGTCTGTCTGTCTGTCTGTCTGTCTGTCTGTCTGTCTGTCTGTCTGTCTGTCTGTCTGTCTGTCTGTCTGTCTGTCTGTCTGTCTGTCTGTCTGTCTGTCTGTCTGTCTGTCTGTCTGTCTGTCTGTCTGTCTGTCTGTCTGTCTGTCTGTCTGTCTGTCTGTCTGTCTGTCTGTCTGTCTGTCTGTCTGTCTGTCTGTCTGTCTGTCTGTCTGTCTGTCTGTCTGTCTGTCTGTCTGTCTGTCTGTCTGTCTGTCTGTCTGTCTGTCTGTCTGTCTGTCTGTCTGTCTGTCTGTCTGTCTGTCTGTCTGTCTGTCTGTCTGTCTGTCTGTCTGTCTGTCTGTCTGTCTGTCTGTCTGTCTGTCTGTCTGTCTGTCTGTCTGTCTGTCTGTCTGTCTGTCTGTCTGTCTGTCTGTCTGTCTGTCTGTCTGTCTGTCTGTCTGTCTGTCTGTCTGTCTGTCTGTTTCGCTGGCTCTCTTGCTGTCTCTCTCGCTCTTTCATTGGTTCGTTCGTGCGATCTTTCGGGCTATTTGCTTACGCTGATAATCACCATCGATGGTTTCGGCTTGATTTCTTTTCGTACACTGCCACAAGCTCGGCTTTTAGGAGGAACGAAAATCGCAGTCGCTTCTATAAACCTCCATAATGAGATCAATTCTTTCACCCTTCTTACACACCTCGGAAGCAGACGAAAGAAAAAAGAAGGGCTCTGAGATCCACTGGAGCTGAATGTCTGTTCTGCTAACCTACAATGAGGCACAAAGAAGAGGGAATTACTTTAAAAAAAAGATGGCACTTTCGCCTGAAGGGCGAGGTACTGACAGCTATAGCAAAGTAGTAGAATATTACACAAAACAAGGCTCGTAGTTCTATGGGAAGTATAAATTGCAGTAAACAATGGCTGACTAACTAAACACGCATAATGTCACAAGAGTGCTTGTCTTAGATGACCGCGAGCATTCTCGGTCACAGCGCTGGCGTGACGAGAAGCGTCGGCCGCGGGGAGCTTGCGTATGTTTATCCCAAAGCGCACGTTCCATGCCGCCGCTTCCTTTACTATTTCACTGATCCGCGTTTCCGAAATTCAGCAAATCACGTGACCTCAAACACTGGGCGCGCGGAAAGGCCGCGCCGCATCGAGGCACCAGCTCTCTCAGCTCGCCTGTGTACTACGCGGTCTTCCCCGCAACTTCGGCAGGTCACGTGTCCACCAACAGTCGGTGCGCGGCCCGGAAGGCCTCGGCCGCGCATGCGTATCCCACCTGAGACATTAGGGCATGGGCGGCACCACGTGCAATGCCGTTGAGGGAGTGCAACGAATATAAAAACTTGCACCGCTACAGTATTTCGCCCTATAAACAGGCATCCACCAAGCAATGTAGAGTACCGTCTCTATTGTCCCCTTTCCCAAAACAGACCCAAGTTCCAGCCCTTCTAATAAATATATTCGTTGTACAAACGGCTCTTCCTCAAAAGTTGTTATTGAGCCGAAGCGACGTCCGACTGGCTGCACGATTACGATATGGCCCACATCTTAGGAAAAAAAAAAGAACTAAGGAAGGAAATAATTCTGCGGTGCCATCGGGACACACGTCAGACAAAGAAATCGACGTTGATCTACACTGCGGAAAGAAACACTGCGCTGCGAATATTCTCGTTATCTTTTCCGGTGAAGATTGCCAAGACATCATTTAACTTTGTGCAACAAAATTTGTCTGTGTATTTCTTTCCATGTTCTTCATAATACTCTTCCGTTTGTGACTTCCTTCTGAAGTGGCCGTCATCGTAGCCTTGACAGTGTTTCTTTTTCACTTTCTTTAGCACGTGTCCCCGTCAAATCGTCTTCCTCGTTCTCACAGATTATGCCACACTTTGCTCATTGACTTCATTCATTCCCCCTCTCTCTCATCTTTTTTATCCCCGCTGGCTCTTCTTTCCTTTCTTTTTAATTCCTTTATAATTGTTCCTAGGTTCGTCTCTATACCTTTCCTTCTCCATTTTTTTGTCAGCCTCCTTTTTCCTGTTCGCCTTTCGTCCTTTCCGGCCGCGAGTTTTTCGGCCTGGCTTCTTTGATCCGCTCCCGCGGAAGTGGACCCCTGTTACGCCCGGGCTGCCGAGCAAGTCACGGGTGGGAAGCGTAGCTGCGTACAAGAGAAGGGCTCTCGGCCCCACCTCGAACCGTAGCTCCCCGAGGAAGGATTTACGACGGACTCCATCCCGACGACTCGGCTCGGGAAATAATCGCTCGGCCAGGTTTCCAGACGTGCCTCGAAAAGCGATCCGCTTTTATTCCCGCGGCACGGGAGCCTATATACCGTCGGAGATTTCTCGACGCACTCGGGACAGAGTTGTCGCTTTTCTTTTCTCTCTCCCTTTCAAACAGATGAGTCCCGTACAATGCCTACTGGATCAGCAGAGGCTTATTTTTTTGTCCACAGTGTGTGTATTGTAGCGCGGAAAAAAAAATCTAAATGTTGTAAAGAGTACGAAGCCCTGGAAACACAGAAATAATTACATGTGCGCTAATTGCAATAAAATTTATGCAGACTTCGCCGTCATCTTGCATTTGGAAAAATATTTAAATCAAGCTTCGGCGCAGTTCAGCCTTGTTTTCTTGTTTACTGTAAATAAATTATATGCCCCTTCTGTAGTGTTCTCTTATAGCCGCCGCCGTTGTTACTTTATTCCATTCGAAGTGGCACGTCAGAGATGTTTCAAATTTGAAGAAAACGACGCCTTTTGTACAAATATTCACAAGCAGCTACGTACATGTGACGAGGCGAACGTTGTGCCTATAACTCAGTCGAGCCGAAGGTGCAGAGGCCCAAGTTTACGTCCTAGTTCCCACTGACCGAAGTTCAGGAGCTGTCTTTTGAAATCACGGGCCCTCGTACTAAACATCTTCGCAACAAATCTCAACAGGCCACTGACCTGACTGTATCAACTGCATTCTGCCACGCGCACATTCGCTTATCTCTCTTCACTGCACCGAAAACTGTGCAAAAGAAATAATAAATAAATGATATGAAAGATGCCTGCCTAAGAGGGTACCACCACTCGCGTCATTGTGTTCCCGGGAACGTTTCAGACATAAATCGTCTCGTTGAGTAGGAACGCGAGTACAGTCCTTACAACCGTCACACACACAATAACGCTCGTCGAAACACCCATAGGCAAAGCGACAATAGGCGCTGGACAATGTGAAAGTCCTTTAAATGCATTTATACTCTTCTAGAAACTCTGATTTTGACGTCATGTGGGGTCAGACAGAAATAAACGTTTCAGCTTGTCGCCATCCACGGCTCGAGAAAAAACGCTTTGCGCGCGTTGCTTCCTGCGATAGTAAAAACTTTAAAAAAAAAAGCTCTTGCGGCTGCATCCGTTCAGGTGCACAAACTTAATTGGCTATCTTCTGAAACACCGACATATCTACCGACTGCAATAAGATGCCAGGCAGACGAACAAACTCAGCCAAGTCCGAGTTTGTTCAGTGCGAAAACTTATAATAAAAACGCATTGTTCTTTTGCTAGATTCCCGTGTCAGTTTTCTCTAAGCGAGTCTGCGAATCTCACCCGATACAGCCAACAGTGCGAGAGTAAAAGTGGATGTTCTTGCCTCGCACACAAGTATTCATAATTGAAATACTATTTGAGCAATAAAATTCGAGCTATGAGAGGTCAATGAATTCTTCGACTAACTTACCAGCGCCCGAGCTCAGAGCGATGCGGCAAGCTACAGCGTCGATTCACCCGCACACCGAGTGACGCGGGGAGAATGGTCACGCTGCATTTCGGCGGTGTCCTCCGCTCCGTCGGACTTGCCTGCCATGTTGCGCGTCGACATGACAAGGTTCTGCGATCGTTTTGGTCCCAGCGGACTCGCGTCACCGTCGTTCATCCTTTCAACGACATGTATTTATCGCATAGTCTTCAAAAGCTGGAATACCTTGTATTATAGTGCCACCTATAATTTCCCCGCACGATTTTGCCCGAGTTGGAGATGGCGTCGTTCAAATTTATTATACTGGCCTCTCGAAAGGGAGGAATCCTTACAGAATGCTGCGAACCAAAGTCATGCAGTAAAATACGTAGAGCGGAATTTCAGAAAGTTCCAGGTCGTTTGAGATTTCTTTTTAATGTTCCGTCGCGCTTCGAATGCGACACCCCCGAACATACTCCGGCGATGTGAAACGCTGAGAATGTCAGGAAACGATGAGCTTAATTGCTTTATCGCCACGACAAAAGCGCTAACTCCGAGAATAAATTGCTGGCCGACCAAGATAACCCTTTGTTTAATAATTTCTCTTTTACGAGAGGAAGAGATAGGTGAACTTGTGCTCACTGTGAAGGGAAGCTGAAGGGAAGAAACTCACCGGGCAGAGCTAGCGGGGTTATAGGCATGTTGTGTATGTTGGTGAGGCATGTTGATGACTACGTAGTAGTATACTTTTATGCGAATTTTGTCACGTCCACGTGTGTTTTCACGTTCACGTGTGTGTGTGTGTGTGTGTGTGTGTGTGTGCGCGTGTGTGTGTGTGCGTGTGTGTGTGTGTGTGTGTGTGTGTGTGTGTGTGTGTGTGTGTGTGTGTGTGTGTGTGTGTGTGTGTGTGTGTGTGTGTGTGTGTGTGTGTGTGTGTGTGTGTGTGTGTGTGTGTGTGTGTGTGTGTGTGTGTGTGTGTGTGTGTGTGTGTGTGTGTGTGTGTGTGTGTGTGTGTGTGTGTGTGTAAAGAGAGAGCGAGAGAGAGAGGCTACTATAAGCAACTTACGTGACACGAATGATTCCAGCTTTACGGAAATCCCTCGCTCACCAATAAAGGTCGCCTGTATTTCCTCCCGCTATAGGACGTTAGACGCTTTCTTATGTTAAAGGTTCACCCAAAACTTAAGGTGGGCGGCCACACAAACACACACAAAAAAACTTTTTTTAAATATCAATATTCAGGATTGAATACCTCTTTTTCTTGAACAAGCGTGTCGTATTGAACTTACCCAACTCTTTAATATGAGTAAAATGGTTCATTTTATTTTCTGGCAGATAATTCTTGTGAAGAAGGAAATTCTGCAAATAATTTTTTCATTTTTGCAAAAGAAGGGAAGCGCAGTTGAGGACGGCAAAATACTAGATGAGGTGATGAAATTAAGAAATTCGCAGGTGCTACTTGGAATAGGTTGGCGCAGGACAGGGGTAATTGGAGATCGCAGGGAGAGTCCTTCGTCCTGCAGTGGACATAAAATATGTTGCTGCTGCTCATGATGATGACGATGTTGTTGATTATTATTATTATTATTATTATTATTATTATTATTATTATTATTATTATTATTATTATTATTATTATTATTATTATTATTATTATTATTATTATTATTATTATTATTAAGGAGCAGGAGGAGGAGGAGTTATGTAAAAAATGTGTTAAGTGTTGTAGTCGCGCCAGCAGTGATACGCAACTTCTGAATTGCTGAATTTTGTAAAGTTTTGGAATTAATGTAGCTAAGTATGTGACTTCTGTAATGAAATAGGATAAATCTAACGCGACAAAATATTACGGAAGCAATGTTTGAAAAACTAAGCAAAGAGAAGAAAATTGCCCATTCCTGCCAAATTTATTAGCAATTGAGCTGTAAATTTAAGAAAAATTACATCAATTCTTATGTCTTAGTTCGTTGCACACATTTCTATGTCAGGAATGAGTGTGCTAAATTTCATTTCATTATATTTATTCAGAAAAAAACTTATCGATGTTTGCGTAACATGAGGTGGAGCAATGCCTTGTTTTGAGAAAAACGTAAAGAAATATTTCAAACTATGTGAAAGATGTCAAAAACAACACATGGAGGTCGTGGAGGCCTTATGACCGTTTTTAGAGATGTTAAATGAATACAACTGCACAACAAAGTATAAGACGCCCGTTAATGTTCCAGGCATCATGAAATGGGCAAAAAAAATATATTGTGCAATGCTTATATAAAAGAAATAGCAGTGGCTTAGCCTGGAAGCTTGGGCTTGTCGGTGATTCATCTATAAAAAGGACACAGCGCTAAAACTACAAGAACACGAGAGGACGACAGGCACACATAATTGTGTGCGTGTCGCTCTCTCGTGTCCTTGTCCTTTTTGCAAATAGCAGTGGTTTTCAGAACCAGTGCAATGTGGTTTCGGTTTGGAATACGAGGATGTGGTTTGGGAAACTCGCCGTAACTCCCAAGCTAATAGTGAAAGGAAGATCCCGTTTTTAAACATGTTTAACAATGTTTGGGTATACACAAAATGTAAAATAAAAAACACAAGAATCAATCTTATGCAAGAAAATTGCTGTTTGAATGTGGCCTCCCATCTGAACATTGTATCGCCCTGAAAAGTTCTCAGCCTGACACATGTTTCTCTTGCACACGCGGTTGATATCTCAATTGCTTGAACTTAACGCAGAGGCCGCTGAGTGGCAACATTATTTCTCTGCTACGAGTACACGCGAGTTTCTTTTTGACTGTGTGTGCGGGATGGCTTATTTTTTTTTTTCTTGTGAGACATTGCAAGCCCTACAAGGCGCATCGTTTTGATAAACGTCACTGTTGCTGCTTGACACGTTTCTTGATTTTGCTTTCCTCTCTCTCTCTCTCTCTCTCTCTCTCTCTCTCTCTTTTAACGGTACGCAGGGAGCTCTCGCATTCGCTCTATAAAGGGATCCGCAATCAGCGCTTCCGGTCGCATCAACTCATCTTTTACGCCGGTTCTCTTTTTACTCCGTCCTTTCTTTTTTTCTTCTTTTTCTTTTTGTGTCTTCTTTCCCCGATCTTTTTTCTGGGTCCTCAAGATGCCGCCCTCTCAGCGTCTTCTCCTGCAAAACATTCTTTGAAAGGCAAAGCCCGCTTTACAGGCAGTGACATCGCCATGTTTGCGAGCGCCTTACATCTATAGACGGTCGCCTCCGCGCGAGCTACCACTCATTTCTTTTGAGCAGGCGAAAGACAAGGCGCCTCCGACTTCCGGAAACGATTGAGGAAATTTTTTGTCCGTGTCTTTGTCGACAAGGATCGGAGCGCAAGTTTTAGAAGGCACACGAAAACGGCCGCACGACTATTGTCCTCGCGCGCGAGATTTTTGAGCGATATTGGGGAATCTGTTTTCTTTTCAGCTTTGTAAAAAATATAGGGCGAAGAGAGAAAGCAGATAACAGACAGTGAAGAAAGACATTCTTTGTGACACGGGGCTTACTCTACGGTTGTTCTTGATTATTATTTTGCTACCGGGAAATATTTACGGCTAGAAAAGAAGACCTAATGCGGCGGATAGTAAGCAATAATAACGTAGCATGGCAGGGTTGTTTGTTTGCTTGCTTGCTTGCTTCCTTGTTTGTTTGCAATGAAATACATAAAATTCGGAAAGCGGGCTTTTATTTTTTGTAGAGACGACCCATTTCCTTGCTCCTTCCTTTCTTTCTTCCTTCCTCGAGGGAGGAAAGGAGAAATAAAGAATTAAATAAATAATATATAGGTAACTAAATCAATAAAAAAGGAAAGAAAGGTGAAGCAGCAGCAAGGGAAGGAGAAACCCACGAGGTCTCTGTTCTACCAGTTGTGCATCAAATGGCAGTAGTTGGAGTTCAACGCAGATTAATTTCCAAATAGAAGAAGAAAGAAGCGAAAATTCCGTCTTGCATGTTTCAACCAGTCATTTTTTATTAACCTGTATGAAATGCGTTGATTATGCCACTTGTTGTTGTTGTTGTTTTTGTTGTTGTTGTCGTCGTCGTCGTCGTTAGAATAGCAGCTTGGGCTTGTTGGTTTTCCATCCTGCTAGTAACAGCGCAAAATGTAGACAAGAGACGAGACAAGAAGACACCACAAGCGCTGTTGTCTTGTGGTGTCTTCTTGTCTCGTCTCTTGTCTACATTTTGCGCTGTTACTAGCAGGGTCGTCATTGTTGTTGTTGTTGTTGTCGTCGTCGTCGTCGTCGTCGTCGTCGTCGTCGTCGTCGTCGTCGTCGTCGTTGTTGTTGTTGTTGTTGTTGTTGTTGTTGTTGTTGTTGTTGTTGTTGTTGTTGTTGTTGTTGTTCACGACTTCGATTATGGACAGCAAGCTCTTTAACAGCCAAATTTCTCATTCTGTCGCAGCTAGCAAACAAAATCATTGACAGCATCGCGCACGCAAGTCGTGATCCATTGCATATTTGCGGCAAGGAGAGAGAGTGTCCTCTGCCTCCCTCCTAAAGACGCGCCTCGCCGCCTCAGGAATACTTGACTCGGAAGCATATACTGCGTTCCTCTGTAGCTTTCCACGCAGGGCGAGCTGTAAGCCTCCTTCACCGCGGTTCTCGGAACGGTCGTCGAGAATCCCGCAACCTACAGCGCACGTCCGCCTGACGAGAGAGGGCGCGGCAGTTCTCGCGAAGTCCTTTGCGGCTCGGTGAAGCAGTTCTGCGGAAAGGCGTGCCTTCGCCACCGTTGAATCTTTAATTACGAGCGTTTCCGCGAGAGCCGTCGGCGCTGAATGGAGATTAAGCCGGAAGGAACCGGTGGTAAGTGGCGAGGCTGAAACAGGAAAGAAAGTGGTTCGCGCGTGAACGACAGACGGAGAAGGTTGTAACAGTTGGAGAAGTGTTCGCGACGAAGCATACGGGAGGATAAATGCCAGAACAGGAGGGTTTAGAAGGCCTGTCGGTTGGTCGTGCTCGCTTCTTTTATCGCCAAACGGTAGAGAGCGCCACCTTTCTCACTGCCACCAGGCTCGTACCTGGACCTCCGACTTCTGGAGGTCTTCTGTTTTCCGTTCACCGATGCAGGCATGCAATGACTCAGAAGCAAGGAGCTCAGATCGTCTGGCGCCGTTCCTTCCCGCCAATGTTCACACATGTAACGCAAATCAGTTTCGAGGAGCTGAACCTTCTGGCACGTTCAAACACTGGTGCTTTTCTTCTCTTTCTTTCTTTCTTTCTTTCTTTCTTTCTTTCTTTCTTTCTTTCTTTCTTTCTTTCTTATGTGCATGAAGGGGATTGTGACTGCGTGGAAGAGCAGCAACAAGCTTTACTTGCCAAGTTGCCAGGAAAGGGTTAAGCGAATGGACTGCTGTGTCTTAGTCGCAAAACAAGATTGAAAATATATTGTCTTTCTTTCTTTCTTTCTTTCTTTCTTTCTTTCTTTCTTTCTTTCTTTCTTTCTTTCTCCTAATTAACTAACGTTCAAAAATATTCGACATCACCACCGTTTGTTACTGATCTATGAAAATTATGTGACCAGTTGTTAGTAACCGTTGTTCACAGAATATCACGTTATTGGTAATTGTCTAAATATAACGGTGGCACTAACGCAGAAAGCATAACGGCGTTCAAATCGGCTCTATTTTGGGGTTGAAATTCAATTGCTAAGTTTGTTTGTTTTTTAACGCCACTATGACCGAATTCAATCACCGTGTATATCATATTCACTATGACGATTGGCCGGTGCCCATTCTCGCCTAGTCTACTAGGCTGCAACTCTAGTCCACGGCCTGCCTTTAATTATGGGCTCCACATCATGAATTCATGTGGCCGTATACCCCATCTGATGAGAAATTGTAAAAAATTTCAATTCTGCAGCTTTACATGCCAAGATATATATATAAAACGAAGGCAGAGATGTTAACCAGTCAAGAGTCCGGTCCACTACCCTGCGCAAAGCCAACATATAATTATAAGGCATGCCGCATAGAGGGGGACTCTGGATTAATTTTGATCACCTGTGGTTTTTCAGCGTGCACCCAGTGTCTGGTACACGCGCGTTTTTTTGTAATTCGCCGCCATCGAAATGCGGCCGCAGCGGACGGGATCAAACCCGCCGCCTTGAACTTAGGAGCGCAACGCCATAACCGCTAAGCCACAACCGCGGCTGGTGAGATATTGTAAGCGTGTGACGTCCATTGGGCGGGGCAATATTCGCCACAATGTGTGGCAAAAAAATATTGTAAGCAATTAAGGAATTACGTGGCCCGACATTCAAGAGGATCGCTCTGCTGCGCTTGCTCACCACGACCGACGTACAGACAATTGCTGCAGTTATCGAGCATATTCCCTCTCACGCACATATAATGTCTTTTTCTTCTTCTTCGAGTTCGAAGCTGTATGCCTTAAGGTAAAAAGGTATATTCAATAAATGCAATGCCGCATTGTACTGATATTCCACCAAGGCTCTGGAATAACTAATCTTCAATTCACATGCTAAATGTCACCATGCCGATCGCTGCGGAGACCACACCGTCTGAGCAAGGGCTCCCGGATATGTCGTGTTCCCTGGCAAAACCACATCAACTAGTACACGTATGCGTCTTGTGCCAGGGTCGCACATTTGCAAAAGTATTAATTAGACTGTGCTTTTTAACGTCCACAAGCTGCACGTTGTCTTTTGAGGGATGTCGAATATCCGAGGGCTCCGGGTCAAATTTGGTCACGTGGGATCCTTTGAAGTGCACCTAAAGTTGAGTGCACTAGTTTTCTTGCTTTTTTTTTTCGTGTCGCTTTCGTCGAAATACGGCAGCCGTGGCCAGGAAATGAACCCATCAACTTGCGCTCAGCGGCCGGCTTCCCCTTGACAAATGCATTCAACGTGCATTACATGTTGCTAAAATATTACGGAAAGTCGGATATACCATCGCGTACCATCGTCTTCCCATATACGCGCCGCAGGCAACGAGGTAGCTCAAAGTCAGGCGCGCAAAGCGCTGCAATTCAAGCCCACGAAGAATGCTCCCCAGTACGCAAGAAAAGAGGCAAGAAACGAGACACGAAGGAGGCCATCTTAAGCCACTTACGTTCGTGGAGGTCTCCACCGCATCAACCTTGTGGGATTAGGGGCGTAACAGAACTGACGCCGCTCTCCTATATCGCGTCCGTACATGGCCAGCGCAAACTCCTTGGCGGTGCGAGGCAGGATTTGACCCATTCTTGCAGTGTGTACATTGTCAAGCTCTTGGTGGCATCGAACAGTGCTTACTAAAGCGTCCTGAATTTGAAGCAGAACGCGAGAAATTAATAGATGAAGTGAAGCGCTAGACGACACCGCACTCAAATCCAAGCGATATTTTGTTCCCGCGAGGACACTAGATATTTAGAAGGGAGGTGCTTCGGCTCCTCCTAAAGTTCATCCGTGATACAATTTTGGGAATTGAATGGTGAGTCGTATGGGTCATCGTGCTTCGAAAACGCGCAACGTATTGGATTCCACGTCGACATGTTTTTAATACTTGGTGCCGTTAGTTGTACTGCGAGGTGTTTCCGACCGTATCGCTGTTTATAGATGGCGTTCAGGCGGAGCAATTGCCGGCAACAGGAAGCAACACCCCTCCTCCTCTTCCTCCTCCTCAGCAGCCGAACACAATAGGCGCTGAGCCACGACCGCAAATGGTCGTACAGCTGGTGGAGGTGACATGGTACTTGATAAAAGGCCTCCCACTTGCATGTAATAGCATATGCAAGGCTTATCTTAGCCCGGATCCTTCTCGGGAAAACTTTTGTTCCTGTTTACTCTGATTCACCCAGTTTTGGTTGAGATACAAAGACGAAAAAAAAAGTTGAGCTGTGCGTAAGAACACGCGTATCATGTCTAAGTACAGTATGCTCGAGCGTTCATGTAAACGCCAAATGAATATTTAGGGACCGACCACAGCTCAGTTTTGAAACAAAGGCCCTGGCAACAGCCTTTAGGCAACACATCAGGCCCACATAACGCGTCATATCAGACACTTCATAAGCGAAGCATTTTCAGCGAACCCTGCCAGACTTTCCTGACCCTGGCCGCTTGCTGTCTTGCCGAATAGGCTTGTGTCTCACGTCACGTAGCAGGCGCACGAAAGAGCGCGTTTGCGAGAAAGCAGTCGCGTCCATACCAGTTTCCGTTAGGCCATGCATGGACGCAGGCATCAGAAAGGGAAGAAAAAAATAATAACCCAACTTTACCCCTGTCGTTCACGTCGTACTCCTCTCAGCATGTAGCTGTACTCACGATTCTTCCAGTCATTGCATCCCATTAAAGTTAGGTGGCAACCGCTACGGTACATCAGCGTTAACATTGCGTGATATTACGCGTTGCATAGATGACAATGAAGGCAATTTGTACGCATCGTATCTTATCTCTATAGCATTTAAGTAACCTATTCACGAAAGCTTCGTTTCACAGAGATATCAACGTGTGCGCTGAGATCTGAATATCTTCTTTTTTTTTCCTGGGAAGCTGATGATGCTTTCAAGTTTAATTGAATTCATATCCGCTTGCGTATCGTGTTGATACTTAAATGAAAAGCAGCATCCATAGCCCAAGGCTAGTTATGTGCCACGCGTGAAACACGCAACTTGAAAACAGCGATTGTTGGCAGCGCAGTCTATAATATTAAAGCAGGTTCAGAAACTTCAGCTGACTTACCGTTAACATAAAAAGTATTACAATAATTTTTCAAGGATAGTTAACAAATGAAGCACTCTATTCCTTTTCAAATTATGCAGATAACCACTGCGGAATGTAGATGACAAATATTTATAGCGATTTGCACATTTATTAATATTTGCATGTCATCCTGGTACAATTATGCATATTTAAAATGCAAGGCTTACAAAGCATTTACATACTGCAAAAACACATCAAGAATGTAGACAATATTACTAGGTCACTGGCGTCAAATGTCTTTAATTCTACAGGTTTTGTTTAAATCCCGGCAATGACTTGAAGGAATACCATTGCTCACTTTGACATTCGTATATTTTATTGAATTAGCATTCAAAGTTTTCTTGCTTTGAATACTAATTAGCTAGTCTCTTAAAGAGTTGACCGCACTATAACGTCCCTAACTGCACGCGAGAATCAAAATATTTCGTTTTTCTATTCTACTGTTTACTTTCGCTGCGGTTGCTGCCTACACGCGGAAACGGTAACAACAAAGAAAGATAACAACAAAGATCCAAGCAGTCTAGTGCTATCGCGCACACAAAAAATGATGTTTATATATAATTACAAGTCTTTTTATCTCTGTATCTGGCACGTAAATCTGTTTCTTAATTAACATGAACGTTACACTTCGCCCTGATTTACTTTTCCGTTTAGGTCTTTCTCCCTCCCCTTCCCTCTAACCTTTAACCGCCGGCTTCTTGGCCAATCTGCCGTAGTGGGCAAGCGCCACTAGTGAGGACCAGGCAAGCAAGCCACCAAGAGAAGCCAGAGGCGTGACCTCGCGCTTGCCACGAGAACAAAGGGACAACAAAGGCACCAGGAATAAAGGAGTTACGTAAAGAAGGACCGTCAAAACATACATGGTGGTAAGAGGACGGGCTAATAAACAGTCAGGGTCCATTTCGAGTACGACTACTGTTTCCCGAAACAAAAAGACCAGACGAGGCCGAAGGAGAAGAGACTAGGGGGACAACCAGACGATATTCCTTGCTCACTAAAGAGAAAGGCAGAGACAAAATATAAACATATGCATTTGCTTGCCAGCAAGGAAGAAAAGGAACAAAAACTTAGGTCCTCTCTCCAAAAATGCAACATTGAATATGTCGTGCATATTTCGCTGCCTCCCTTCACCTTTTATTGTTTCTTCTTTGAAACTGGGCATGTTGTCAGTGTTGTGAAACACATTTGCATTTATCTGTGCAAGTTCTTCCTGTAGCTTTTTCTTTCTTTTTCTTTCATTTTTTGGAAGTGAATCGAAGGAAGTTACTCTGTCGTCGTCGTCGTCGTCGTCGTCGTCGCCGTCGTCGTCGTCGTCGTCGTCGTCGTCGTCGTCGTTGTTGTTGTTGTTGTTGTTGTTGTTGTTGTTGTTGTTGTTGTTGTTGTTGTTGTTGTTGTTGTTGTTGTTGTTGTTGTTGTTGTTGTTGTTGTTGTTTCTTGTCACACCCAGCCCTCAAATGCACTTTACATCTCGTATTTGTTCAGCTACGTGGACAGCAATTAGATGCGCATGAAACTCTCCTTCGTGGCATCCACATCTCCCATTATGCGTATCCTTATTACCGCTTGTTCATTTTCCCATTTATTTAAGTTGTTTATTTGTTCATTTCTGTTGTAGAAGAAAGTAAGGCAGTGGACGGGATATTTTCTACTTCAATCTTTCCACAGAAGCCCATTTCGTAACATAAACTGACATTCAACGTAAAAGCAGAAGACACTGATTACAAACTAGAAAGAAATGATAACAGTAAACCGAAAGCTGACGACAGTGTGCTACCAACTTGGAGGAAAAGGTCCACGATTCGGCAAGAAGCAAACGGGCAGTCGAAGATGCTGAAGGGACGTACGGCAGTGAAGCACAAGCGCCGAGAGGATCGATGAAGGGGAGCCCGAACCGCGCGGAAGGCCTAATTTGCGAGAAACTCCTAATCCGGTGTCCGGACCGCGGGGACGAGGGTGACCGCGACAGGCGCGATCTGAGGCGCCGCTGGCCGCTGCCACACGAGCGGCATCGATCCAGTTCCCGCAACACTGCTACAGTGATGGCAGGGGCGAAAACTTGCGGGGAATGTCTTTTTTTCTCTTTCGTTTTATTCACCTCTGCTTCCTATGTTTCGGCCGATGTAACGCACTTCCGCTTAGAGGCGAAATCTGCATTTTCCGGTAACGATGGTTACGTTCTATCGATGCTTCTTATTAAAGCTGTTTCACGAGACAACCACGCGTCTTTCTTTGCAGGGCAGGCTTGATGAAAGATATGGGGTAAAAAAGATGAACATTATCGCTTCCTTCATGACAGTGATGTACCGTCTGCGCGAAGAAAAAACAGAAACGAGAAGAAAAATTAAAAGAAACGTTTCTCACCGCTATCGTGGCATCAGCATCTGCTCATAGGATTCTTAAGGACGAAAAATCGAAATAAATTGATACACCTCGTTTAAAACTCTCTCTTCTCGACAGGCTTTCAAATTCCACTTACAAATCCAAGTTTGTTCAATCGTACGACCCCACGCTATGGATAGGTCTGGTTCTTGCTTGTTTCCAACATGTCCTGGTTATTGGCTCGAATTCGGTCTAACTGAAACAGCCATCTAAAACCTTCTGTATTCTCTTATTTTCAAACGTTTCCTGCTCGGTGCGGTGAATTAATTGGGCTACCGAGAATTCCGCCCCGCTCGGTCCCTTTTTATTTTTTTTTAATCGCCGGACTCTCTCGTGATGTCGAACGCTCAGCGAAAGTTGAGGGGCTCCAGTAATTGGTTTTTGCCTTCTTGTTTTTAATAAGGTTTAGCCGCCGCTTCTAACTGTCATTTGTTTTATTTATTATTTTAAGCCTCTCACTAATGTTTTTTTTTTTACCAATCCGTCGTTATGCACCCATCTTGCTGTGAGTCTCTTGCTGTATGTATAGTTTTCGTTATCGCGCTCTTTCTAGATAAACTGTAGAGTAATAAAGAGAAAAGTTACAGAGTGAAGCGAGATACAACAAACTAATCTTACTTTTCTCACATCTTCTTTCTTTTTTGTCGAGCCTGAGTGTCTATTTTTGTATAAATGCTGTATACAATCACCGATAAGCTTACCTAACCTTTCACTAGATGAACCCATTTGCTCAGCGCGCGTGACATTCCCTCACCTGATTATTTTGGTTCGTCCTTACGCAATCATGAAAGAAAGCGACTACAGATCTACAAATTCGATATCGGGCCTACGTAATCGACAGTCTGTACGACTGCTGGCTTGTCTGCAATTTCAGAAGAGTTGCGTCTTGAGCTGTTTGGTCTGTCTGTCATGTGTTCGGCTAATACACATGGCAAGGTAAGGGGACATATACGCTGCGCCGCTTACAACCATCCGGGTTTCTTACACTGATCGCAATAGACCACTTAAAAACTCAAACATACAGGCGATAGCAAGCACATACACCATGGAAGTACGAAGAAGGGGTAAGAAGTGGTAGCGACTCATGTGTCAGTCCGCCAGATAACCAACCTCGCTATCATTCAAATCTACAGAAGTCAAGCTGAAACAGGTACCTCCTGCCTTGTGGATAGGAAATGCTTCCCTGTAATCGCACGTTACCGCCGCTGACAGTACTTGGCCACATTTCTGCACTTCTGAAAGACTCGGGCACTCCGTGTGGACTTGGAATTTTCCGTATGTGTTCCCTTAACGTGTTCTGTATTGGCACTGTACTAATTCGGTCCGCATTGGACATTTTTTTTTCCCGAATGCTGTACGCATGAGAGTGCCATAGCTCTCTATGTTGTGTTCAAGCAGGGCCGCCATTACAGCAGGACTAGCGAGCTGACCGAGTCACCGTTCCCCGCAGAAAACGCAGTAGCGAATACTAGTTGCTTGCCTGGCAGATATAGTTGTATGTTTGGATCAGTACGTTTTGTCTTCGAAGAAAACACGTCCGCATGTCGCCTAATTTCTGTACTCACATAAACGAGTATTTTATGGCACGCCATCTGACTAGGTATTTCATTCGCTTATCTGGTAAACAAAGATATGTGTGAGGTAACAAAGTGTGTGCGTGTGTGTGTGTGTGTGTGTGTGTGTGTGTGTGTGTGTGTGTGTGTGTGTGTGTGTGTGTGTGTGTGTGTGTGTGTGTGTGTGTGTGTGTGTGTGTGTGTGTGTGTGTGTGTGTGTGTGTGTGTGTGTGTGTGTGTGTGTGTTTGTGTGCGTGTGTGTGCGTGCGTGCGTGCGTGCGCGTGTCTGTGTGTGTGTGTGTGTTTGTGTTTCTGAGAGAGAGAGAGAGAGAGAGAGAGCTAGCTTAATTACGCCGGGACACTGTAACGCGCCATTTTTATGTACGAACGGCTATGCCAGAAGATTATAGATTAATTAAAGAGCGAGATGGGGGGGGGGGGGGGGGGGGGGCTATGGACAAAATCGACAAAAACCTTTTCACATTATCACTTAAGCCCGTCGCGACATTCCAGTGTAGACGAACGCTACAAACAGCAAACATGCTCTCACTAAAGTTTGGCACCTCCTTAACTTATTGCATCGTCTGAAACCTCGCTCAGTCATTTATTTGCTCGACTGCAGAGCTGCACTCATTCGCAGAGCAGTATGGTATGCAATAGGGCTCGGAAACTCGCCGACGAGCTTTCAAAAAGCGAATGAGAATGTCGGGGTTAATTTTGGAGCAGAACGCACGGAAAGTTGGCCGAAGTTTTGGCCGCGTAAATAATTAATACCATTTATTCGCACACTTTTAATTAAAATTCTAGCTTCGTCCCACTGATGCGCTTTCTTTTCCGAACTACTGTGTAGTAAGTGTGCGTGGGTAGGCGCAACAAGGGAAAGGGAAAAAAAGAGACTGTTACCTCATGGATATTAATGTACCGCCTTGCGCAAGCATTTAGTATGCGAAAAACTGCTTTGCTCTGCACAAGCCCCATTATGTTTTTTTTTTTCAGTTTCTACTTTTTACGAAAAACTGCGCCCTGATATCTATAAATGCTGTCCTGTACACGCATAGCGCCTTACCAAAGACAAGTATTCGCCCACAGTTTTGTGTGTCTACACATAGGTGAAAATGCTAGATCAATAATTACCCAAGCTAACTGGGCCAGCCTATTGCCAGTCTAACGCGTATTTTACATTCATTTCCTTCCTGTGAACTTTCTATGATTTTATTATATTCATGATGTACAAGGACCGTAACGACAATAGTTAATTAAAAGTGTTAGTATATATATAAACGTGCATAGGCCTTTCAATAGAACGTCAAAAAACCCACATAAGCACACCTACATAGTCGGTAGTTCGTACTTACAGTCTACAATTATAGTCCATAGCCGGCCTATCGATTACGCACATAGACCACACGTGGCCCATATAGAAATCGTCCATAGGTTCACTGTAAATGTTGTTCAGAAATATTTATCGCTCTTCGACAAACTAGTGAAGGAGCATTTCTTGAGGGAAGAGTGCTTCGTGTGTTCTTTATCCAATACAACGGCGCTTTGCCATCTAGGCATCCGCACGCGTAAATGTCGACGTACACGGGCGCTTTGTACGGCTCTATGTAAAAACTTCGTACAGTCGGGAGCAAAGCTTTAAAGTCCATGGCACCAGCAAAAAGTTATACTTTCTTCCAGCACAGTAGCGCAACGCGCAATTGTTTCAAAACACTACATTGGTCGAACAGGCGCACTTATGCTGTACCAGTTAATTCCAGCCTATGTACCTAGACTGCGACGAAAAAAAAAAATTGCGTGGCATATGCGGCCTTCAGCCTTTTGCTAGCGTGTACGCCATTAGTCTTCCGGTATATGTTCTACATGTCCTGTCTGTATGTCCTATCCTGTCCTTTCTGTACTTCCTGGCTGCACAAACTCAACTCATTGGTGATATCTGAGTTCGCAAGGAAACACTGCCGATATGATAATTAAGCATTCTGCGTCAAACTGCCTTCTTTCTTTTTTTACCAATGTGGGTGGCTACAAGAGAAAGCTATGGGCGAAAGCCTAGATGATTGGATGCCTCTTGGTAAAAATACTCTAATAACATTGAAACTTAGACGACTCGCGTTGATTGCAGCCTCGCGAGCCATGATTCAACTCTCTCTCTCTCTCTCTCTCTAAACACGGAATTTTTCCTACTTTATCTAAAGCATAAAATAGCAGTGAGTTGCGAGCAATCGCTGCGCTTTGAAAGCAAGCTTAACCTACTCAAAATAATCATTATAATTATGGGGGGGGGGGGGGGGGCTCAAAAGTAACGATAAGTATTGTGTTGAGGCGGAAGGCAGAATAATACCAAAACGTGTAACTAGGCTCGTGTTCTACATTATCATCTGTATCATTTGGCTTAACAATGTCCTCGTATAGCATTTCTTCTGCTTACTGCAATGCTTTCATTTTAGCGTCTGTCGCTTTCTGTTTTGGTTTAGCGATGTCGGGCGTCAATGAACGACATCTATACATCAAGTTACGTTTTATTTCAGAAAAGATGACATCAAGAAGCTTGGTAATGTTTGATTTGTATGGCACGTTCGCACGGTCAATTAGTATTTTTTTCTTTTGCGTTCAAGTGGTCCAAGCGGTTGATGATGTTAGCTTCAAGAAGACGCCCTCACTTGTGAAACTCACGTGAGTGACTTGCATACCACAACGCCTGACCCTCGCACAGCACTAAACGTGTGGCACTACTCCATAAATCATGGGATGGGACGAGAGCATTTCGTGTCAGCGAAATCACTTTGCAAGTAAATAACGCACGTCGGACAATGTTCGGCGAAATGTTCGAATTTCATAAGTGTTCCTTAGTTTCGGATTATTCCCCTCCTGGGAAAATTCTGTTGCGACAATTCAGAAGAATCGTGGCACATATGACAGCGAAAGTGCTCTGTTAGACATAATTTCTGCAGCGCGAATATCGTTCTTGTCCTTCTCTCGTTATTCCTTCGTCCTTTTTTTTTCCTTTCTTTCCCCACTTCAGTGTTTCGCGCTGCAGAAACTACACCATGCGTTTAAACCAACTCGACCAGATCGCTATTCTTACTCTGTTTGGTACTTTTCATGTGACTTTACTGCCTCCTGCGTCCGTAACCACGAGGAACGCCACGTATTCATCATTCAGCATAGCCAGTCATCATAGGATAGCGCGTTTGAAACCCCATGCAACACCGAATTTGCCCTTCTCACTCGGGCTTACGAACAGATTTCAAAAAGCCAGCGTAGCCCCGGATAAGGTGTAGAACCGTCCCGCAACGATGGTAGATTCTCAAGGTCATTCCCTCTGATGAGCGTTCAACAAGTGTTTAGCGAGCACGTCATTTGTCCTGCATATTGCGAGGGTATTGCTTTGATTGCTTTCTCGTGTTGTTCCCACCGTGATTGATGACAACGTTTTGCCATCAGTGGCAGCAGCGTAAAATGCACAAAGGTCACACAGTGACCGGAAGCGAGGAATCAGCAGTTGCTAGCATTTGAAGGTCGGTATACGTTGCTTTGCGTAATTCTGAGTTGCGCGAGCGGAGCATACCTAGCGACACTAGAAAGGCAGGGAAGAAAAAAAGACACAGCCCTAAATACTTCAATCCGGTCTACAGTCAAACAACATGCTCTTCCTCCTTCTCTCTTTCTTTCCTTCTCTCTATTTTTTTTTTTTTTTTGAGGGTAGAGGTCGTAGCAACGAAAGAAATCCTGACATGCTGTCCTGTTCTTACTTATGTTTTTTCCTGCTAAAGATCATGATGTGGACCTCTGAGACCGTGGGCCAGGGTGCTACACGTTTGGCAAGTGCTTGAACCCTCTGCGAGTTGTTACTGTTGTTCCTGTCTTCATCTTTTCAAGTTAGCAAATATTTTGGCACAAACACGGCATCAGCGTGCACAAATGACAGCGCTTTGGACTGGAAATGCGTTCCACGAGGTCGCGTCATGTTGCTTCTTTTCAACACTTTTTCCACTGCTATTCGCTTCCCCATGCGTACGCAGCATTCTTTTTGCTCAACCTGAACACGTATTTGAGTAACATAGTCGAGTGTTTACGTAGTGTTCCTATCGAGAAAACTCTTTTTCTCATCTCTTATGCACAAGAAGCCATTTCCTTTTGATGTCCTTTTATTCAAAAAGCAAAGTCCCGAAATTTTCAATGGCGCGCCGAAATGCGCTGAACGTCTTTTTGTACGAGTCATCGCGACTTTGCCGAAATCATATGTAGGTAATTTATTTGTTGCGCATGCATGCATCTTGCACCCATACGTATGGGCCACTGACAAAACGAAGCGACGTTTATGTGAAATGACGCCTGCTCTCGGGGCTCCAAAAAATGCGTGCTCTGTGTAAGTCCCCTAAGAATACGGCCATATTGACGGAAGTGAAGATTTGACCGCTTTACTCCAGTAATATACTGCGGTAAGAAGGAAATGGATACCATCACAGCAACAGCTAAAAAGAAAGCAGTTTCGCCCGAAGGGCGACGCAATATGATAGCGATAGCAAGTTTTAGCGTTACGCTTGAATTTCTCGGACGTTTTTCTAAGAATATACGCGGGTGCGACACGTTAGCGCGAAGCAGCACGCAAGGCAACTCCTGCTGGGCATGCAGAAGAGACAGCACCCTGGTAGCTACCAGGCGTCCCAGAACGCTGGCGCGATGAAGATATCCGCCAGTGGCGCTGGAGGCGTTGGACCTCGATGGTGCACGAGGTGACAGCGATGGGAAACTGTTGGTCAGCACCCAGTGAAATACCGGATAACGCTATAGCTCTCCGTTCAGCTCTCCACACCAGTGCATACACAAAGCATCTCAGCGAGGAGCGCTATCATGTGCGTACAGCGCGCGTGCGTACAGAGCTCCTGCCAGGAGTGAAAGACAAAATGCCGTCTTGGCTCCGTCCCCGAGCCGATTGAGCGGACCAAGGGTGGTGCCTCCACTTCGATCCGTCGTTTTTGCAGCCAAACGCGCGTCTCTGGAGAACCTTGAGCCTCGGGCTCACAAGCCGCGCATGCGCCGTCCATAGCGGGATAGCAGAACGGCAGGGAATGCGCCACGACCGTCCGTACAATTGCTGTCGCATTTGAACACTTTCTTCGATTGCTTGTATCCTTTGCCTGATAGCCTATGTGCACGTCGTACAAAATATCTTGCCGCGCCCACTATACGGGGTGCTCTATTTTACCGGCAGCAGCACCTTTTAAAAGTCACCCGTGACATATGTCGCACAATTCTATCTTCTTGAGCTAGATTACTCTTAGAGGCAGGCATTATTTCTACAACAAATGAAAGCGAATATTAGACTCACAACAATCCTCTTGCTAATTAACCTCTAAACTAATTACTTTACGCCATATATTGCAATCTACAAACTGTAGCTGGAATCTTTTAAAGCCATATCCACTTGGAAGAAATTCAGAGGATGACGACTGTTTCGAGATATACGTTACCAAAGTTTGTGACGAAATGCATTGGCAGCAGAACATAGTTTCAGAACATAAGAAGACGTTTTGCTAAAAAAAATAAGTTGAACAACAATGCACTATTATGGCAAGCTTGACTGCGCTTATTCCAAAAATAGTGCTAGTTTCGAAATCTGTTCCAAGTGGATGTGCCTTCTAAAATCACTGGCTTTAATTCTTGTATTGTAGTGCACTAAACTAATTACTTGAAAAGTTTATTAGTAAAATCGTTTTAGTAAGTGATTAGGCGTATTGATTTGCCGTCTAAATTATTTTTGCTTATTCGAGTACTCCGCCTCAATAATTAGATTTGTGCTAAGTGCTTCCGGCGGTATCTAAAAATTTGTTCGACATTAAAATAAAACACCCGGAAGATTGTCCATCGGTTCAGGCTCGCTGACGCTAGATACTCGTTACTGTATATGTTGTGCGTGTGTGTCTACGTATTTCCTTGTTAGCTCATCTCTTCGCGTAACTTCTGTATATACTCGTCAGACAACGTAACGTTGTAGAAAAGGCGGCGACGAAAGTTGCCGGCGTTTTCAGTATCATCAAATAAACCAAATCCAATCAAGCCACGACGTGATGGTGATGGCGGGGCATCGTTATAATTGCTTTCCATTCATCAGGGATCAAATATGAAAGGCACTCTTTCGGGCCTAGAAGCGTGCGCTGCGTGCTTGTCTACCTGGGTGCGTGCTTGCCGCTGCAAGTACGCCTTGCCTCGCGGTGTTGTCATTAGACGACCACTCCCTGCTTCCCGCGTCCTCCAACTCTATCTGCGGCAGACAGACACGGCGGCAGACGGGGGCCTGATGTCTGATGAACAGAGCTCGCTGTGCCATCAATTTCTCTTGGTTGTTCTCTACTCCTTCGTGGGATGGCAGCCTGCTTCCGGTGCGTTTGTGTTTCGCCCCAGTCAATATGACAGCACACGACTCGCCTCGCGTCTCCTGGCTCTTCCCACGTACGCTATACCTCGCTCTGGTCGGAAGACGCATTCCGAAGAAGAAACCTGATTAATTGCTTCTTTAATGCGAGCATACATCCATTTTATGTGGATCCACGTTGTGTTCTTCGCTATAACCAGGCGCTTTTAGCAAACAGCGAAGCTCGTTAGGGTCTCCTGTACTGCGTGTTCTGCTATAGCTCGCATTCTGCGAACCCGTTCTGTTGCATTTGCCTGTTTGTAGTGACCGTAATGATGGAACGCGCAAATGAGTATCGCGACGCGAGTTCATGTCGCTGCGCTTGTTCAGCAGTGTTTGACTTTCCCGAGCTGTCTGATGGAATGTTCGCAGTAAGAACCCGTATTTTTTTTTCTTTTCAAACACTGACTGTGGGTGTTATACGCTCCTAAAGAGAACGGAAGCAAAAGTGCTATGCCTCCCAGGTAGTGTCCGGGCAAACTTTCAGAGAGCTTGCGACGCGTGGAATCGTTCATCATCTTCCTACTCACGACACGATGCAAGAAAAATACCAAACAATATATTTTTTTTTTCGCGGTAGATAGCACCGGTATACCTTCATCTCATGAAAAAACATAAGCCTTGTACGGCAAGGCGCTGTCCTAGAAAAATGTTCCTCGTACGCTTTGTTTGACGCTCTCAATCTGGCCGGCTGAACAGTGAGGGCCTTCAGCAATAATTGAGAGACTCATTACCCCTGCTTATTTAGGTATATTTAAGGATGGTTTAACGAATAATTACTATTACACGTGACACCATCCAATAAGACTACTATAGTTTGACCTAACAAGAATGGGTGATATTTTGTAAACTCGCATTATTACAGCGTACCAAGGCAGGAGAAGACGTAAGTTCTGAAATCCTGAACATGCCCATAAAACATACGATACTCAGGTGCAACAGCTGCGATTTCCAAGCTCCTACGTCCGCTGTATAAGCGCGAGTTTCAAACCAAGTTGCTTGCCGCTTGCGTAAAACACACAACATCAATACGTGGCCTCTGTGATCGCGCTACATGAGAAATGTACACAAAAGTTCCGCCATCTCAGCGACCATCATCCTTCATTCATATGATTAGCCCTCATTCATTTAACAATTTAACGCTGTGAAGAATCTGGCGATATACTGTACATGTTTCCAATATATTTATTTTATGATAAAGAAATAAATGAAATCAGTCCCGTAGTTCTATCACGACAGAAATTCAGAGGAAGGTGAAGACGTAAACTACCTACGGTGATCGAACTAGGGACCTCTGGAGCCAGCTTTCCGACAAGATCACTTGGTTTTGTCAGGGTTTGACGGAGACAAATAAAGATTTAAAGATTCACCAACGATTACGAACAATACTCTGTATTGCGAAATTTTAGCGCATTTCTATACATGTTTTGATTTCGCGATATATTGGACGGCGAGGACAATCTGTCTCGTGCTGCACGTTGCAAATGGAGCGAAGTGTGGTGCGACTGCCTCGCTAATCGAGAGACCGCGAGACGCAGCGCGTAGGTGATGCGTGGGCGCGATCCGCAGAAGCCGCCGCAGGCAGACCCCCGCTCATGCAGCACTTTGTTTCCATATATGGTATCAGTGGCCTCATCGATGAACCGACGACGCGCGCTACTCTGGCGCCATCTCGTAACCATCGTCGCCACAGAGTATGCCTTGCGCGGCACTACGCTTCTCACGCTCTCGCCATATCCTCCTCCTCTGCTTTCCTCTTCACGCTCTCTTCACCGCCGTCTTTCATTCCCCGCTACGCTCCGTGTTCGCTCTTTGATCCTTCGCTGTGCTCGATCGCTCGGTTACACCGAGGACGCCGATCGACACCGAAGCTCGCCGAAGGAACGGGCACCTAAGAGCTGCACTCTAATAAGTTATGGCGATTTACGTACCAAATCCACGTCCTGATGCATGCCGTAGAGGGGCAGAGGAAAAGGAGGGGGGAGGGGACCCCGGAATATTTGACCACTTATGGTTCTTTAGGATGGAGCTTTAAAATATCAGTACATGAGCGTTTTTGCATTGCGCCCCCATTTAAATGCGGCCGCCGCGTCGCTGATCGAACCCGCGACCTCAAGCTCAGCAGCGCAATGCCATAGCCACGGTGCTACCGTGGCGGGGTGACGGATGTAAGTTCTGTGGTCGACAATGTACTGGTTGGCGTCAGTGTGAGACGTCGTTTGATCGCACAGTGTTCATCGCAGTAGCACCGTCAGTTCTTTAACGCGGCCCGTGTATAGCAAGCATCGGCAGCATCTGCGCAAAGCTAAAATCACCCGAAGCACGAGCACTATAGCACTGCCGCTAACGCCGATACCGTAAGCGCCAGCAGTGACACGAACGGCGCTATGACACAACCGTTTGGCTGCGCTGGGTCACGCTGTTGCTTCGTCCCAGAAGATAGGGCACGGGCAACACGGCGGGAAAGTGGTGCAGAACGCAAATATGTGCCCATCCGAAATGTGTGTTCTCGTTCAGGCGTGATTGTAGTGGCAGCAGCTTGAACAATCGAATTAAGCGCTCGCATCTCGCTGGAGACTCCGGCCTGTGTTTGCGAAGGATTCTCTCTCTCTCTTCCCGCCCCATTGTTTGAGCACTGCCTATTTGCTCCGAACTATGCTCGCGGTAAGGCCTGCGCTCTGCAGTGAATCGGTGAAGTTATCTTTTTTATTCGGCTGCAGTTGACGTTGTGCGTGCGCCTCATTAAGCCGGCGCTGTCCATTAGAGCCTCTCGTGAAACATAATGCTCACTCTGTCTCTGCTCACATAGCTTCCAGCGTCAGCGCTCTATTTCTTTTATACTTATTTTATTTTTCTGCGATAAAGCAGCTTTCAGGGATTCTCAGTGGCACACGAATAACGAGCGCAAGCTTAAATAGTGCATAAATACACACTTAGTTCTGATTATCCTCACCGTAAAAAAGTGCGCTGGAGTCAGTTCCGCAAAATTTCGAACCTTCTGTCGTCACAGAGGCGACCGACGTAACAATGAAGTTCTCCAACTACACCGTAGAACTAGCGCTGCATTGAGGACATGATGTTTGGCAGCACGAAGTAAACGTTTACCGATCAAACGACCGCTTATCTGCCAGCGGTAAATCAGGGAAACCGTTTCTTCTCGTTGACCCATAAAAAAAAGGAATTTCTGTGCGTTCAAGAAGAACTCGTCCAATACTACAATGCAAGCAATGATATGTAATGCAATATTATAATGTAAAGAAGAAGATGGGCACGCTAGAAAACGCCATTGCCATCGCGCGTCTCGCGGGCAGTTCGCCCATCCAGCTGCGAGAGCAACAAGATTTCGGTTGTTGTTGAAGTTTTGAGGAAACAACATCAACAGCTGAGCTCCTAATTGTTGCTGCCGCTGCGTTCCTGGCTGCCTGTCCACGACTTCAATAAACCTCATCCCATAACGTTAGTAATATAATGTGTTTCCCTTGCCGTTTTCCTGTGTCCAGCTCTGTCACCACGGGACTAACGAACAGCCCCAAATCAGCACCCTTAACACGAGTACCCCTGCTCTTAGGACAGAAACTTTCTGTCGACTCTATCGAGCGAGAATTCTTCACAGCCTGATTGGAGCAACACACATGGTTCGCAAGAAGACGGAGACTGGAATTGGTAGTTGGCGAACATAAAAACCCCTAGCCGGAAACAGGGTTTTGACAAAAGTACTTGTCTTCCTCAGAGACTTAACGAAGACAAAGCTGTGACAAGACAAGTTCACTTGTTGAAACGTTAACTCCTGGTTAACATTCCGTTTTGCTCTCTGTTGGTCATATAACAACTTTGTTGACGTCCGCGATATAGTGTCTCGAATGTAAAAAAAGACCTCAAAAGGGAGCAGGCCTCTCGGATACATGCCTGCGTGGATACCTACAAGTGTACAATTTATCCGCTCGTATGGTAACCCTGAGTGCCTCTCCGAAAGTGCCCACACCACAAAAAACCTTTGAAAATCCACCCCCAATCCCCGCTGTTTCCTTTAACTCATAGTCTGCCAAAAAAGGGGGAAAACAAGGAAACTTGGGGAGAAACTTGCCAACAAAATGCAACAGTGAGCGTTACTACACTCTTCGCTTGCAAACTCTGAAGAATTTTGTTTGGATAGGCTATGGAAAGCGTACATAATGCGTATGAGCTGTACATACAATCCTTGCGCTATTTATAGACTATTGGCCCATGTGTGATCATAAGTCCCCGAACTTCCTGTAAATAGGTTATCCATATACATTGGAGTGTTAAATGCGAGGCGTTTCTTGGCGAACTTTGATAGTATCTATCTACACGCCTACGTCTTAGGGTTCTCATGATCGTTTCGTTAACTTGTTATGTACCAAAATTGGCATAGTACGACAAGAGTGTATGATGAGCATAAACAATAGGCAATGACATTAATGTCATGACATGCGTGTCGTGTAGGTCACGAAACAGCCGCCTACGTATTGCTGCCGTCATGGTCGTTTCATTAACGTGGTAGGCTCGCCGCCCGCTGCTTCGTGTAACATCGATTCCCACAGGGCGTGGAGTGTGTCGGCTCCTTTTCCTTTCGTAATTAAGCGTTGTACACAGGATATAAATTCTTGATGCGTGAAAAGAACGCAGATACAAAGGGAGGTTAACTTAAAACTTATATAAGGCGCCTACAGGCTGTCCCCATATACCATCGCTTTCCACACACATCACGCGAGACTTCGCGCACCGTGCCCAAGAACGCGTTGAAATGTCAGCAGTGCACGCAAGGAGCGATAAGAGATCATCATCATCATCATCATCATCATCATCATCATCATCATCATCCTGGTTACGCCCACTGCAGGGCAAAGGCCTCTCCCATACTTCTCCAACAACCCCGGTCATGTACTAATTGTGGCCATGCCATGCCTGCAAACTTCTTAATCTCATCCGCCCACTTAACTTTCTGCCGCCCCCTGCTACGCTTCCCTTCCCTTGGGATCCAGTCTTTAACCCTTAATGACCATCAGTTATCTTCCCTCCTCATTACATGTCCTGCCCATGCCCATTTCTTTTTCTTGATTTCAACTAAGATGTCATTAACTCGCGTTTGTTCCCTCACCCAATCTGCTCTTTTCTTATCCCTTAACGTTACGCCTATCATTCTTCTTTCCATAGCTCGTTGCGTCGTCCTCAATTTGAGTTGATAAGAGATAAGATAAGAATTTGACAAGAGATCAAACAATCTCAAAACGCGCAAACTATTTTTGGAGTGTACTTAATCTCCGCCTCGCCACGAATAACAAAGGGCGGCTTAGTCCGTTCGCCCACGTGCAGAACGTCGCGCATCTCCGGCTGTCCGTACACGTCGAAGGCGCTCGGTGTGCGACGCAAGCGCATTGATGCCAACAGCCGGTGTCCTCGTCCGACAGCTCTCGCCCCGACCCGCGTGCGCGCTACGGTGCCTGCCAAACACGCGAGCTCCCTTGCGTGCGGGACGCATCGATAGCGCTGCATATGGAAGCCCATACACACTGGATCGACCACCACCCTGGCGGCTACACGGAAAACGTCTCAACAAAGTCGCTCAAACAACACGCTCCTCAGAGAACTCCTGGCACTTTCGTATTGTCCCTGCGTACGATATACAGGGACACTACACTTTGGGTCCTTCCAGCGCTGTCGCTTCAGAATTGTCCTTTTGCGTGTGTATGGGTATGTGCACGCGTGCGTGCGTGCGCGCGCATGTCTCTTCACACGTATGGGCGCTTTTTTATTGCGTTCCTGCGTACATGTTTGAGTTTATGTATCTTTGCACGTGCGTGTGTGCGTGTGTACGAAATCGGGAATACAGCTTTTGTCGCTATGTTCATCATTTTACCATAGTGCTGCAAACAGCCCCTACTAGGCGTGGACTTCTTGCAGGAATATGGCGCTGTGGTTAAGATACGTGACGACGCGGTCACTTTTCCACTAGTAAATATACGATGAGTCATGGGGCAGAATCACAGCGCAGATCTTTACGTGTCGCCGACGACGATGTCTTTATACGGCCTCTATCATGCAGTCTTGTTCGGTTATTGCGATGCACAGTATACAACGAAGACGGAGTATCCGAACAAATAACGGCACTTCTGCTGCGTCAAGGTATTGCCATCGCTCGTGGCACTGTCAGTTTAAAAGAGGGACGTGCTGACTTGCTGCTGATAAATTTCACTAACGAACGCCGGCACACCAGCAAAAGCACCGCGGTAGCATACTTTGACGAAATTGACAATGCTCAACACTTTTTTGCAGCTCAAGAGGAAGCAATGGCTGATATGGAACGACATGTACCCGTCGTCGACGTTGGTCCAAGCTTAACGCCGAAAGATGGACAAAAGCTTCTCACACAGCTTGACCAATTTAGGGATCGTTTCTCCTCCACGTCTTGAATTGGCCAAACGCCTCCGACTAAGCAACGCATAATGACGGAGAAGACCGCAAAACCCATTTGACAAAATCCGTGCTGCGTGGCTCAGAAAGAACGCGAGGCAATACAACAGCAGGTCTAGAAAATGCTAGAGGATTATGTAATCTAGCCATTAAAAGCCCTTGGGCAGCACCATTGGTGCTCGTAAAAAAGGAAGCATGGTAGCTGGCGGTATTGTGTTGATTATCGCCAGCTAAACCGTGTTACAAAGAAAGACGTTTATCCGCTGCCACGTATAGATGATTCTCTCGACAGAATACGGCATGCGCGTTTCCTCTCATCGATGGATCTAAAAAGTGGGCACTGGCAAATCAATGTCGATGAGCGTGATCGAGAGACGACTGCTTTCGTGGCGCCAGATTGGCTGCGCGAATGCAATGTTCTGCCCTTCGTTTTGTGCTCAGCCTCAGCCACGTTTCAGATACTAACGGATACTGTCCTGTCCGGCCTTAAATGGAAGACTTGCTTGTTATACTTGGACGGTGTAATTCTTTTTTCAGCCACATTCGAGAAACATCTTAAACGGCTCCTCTACGTTCTTCAAGTCACACGGTCCGCTGTACTCACTTTGAAAGCAGAGAAATGTCTCTTTAGCTTTGAAGAACAACAAATCTTGGGTCATGTGGTCAGTCATGGCGGTGTTAGACCAAATCCCGATGAAATTGCTGCCGTCGCGAAATTCGCAAGGCCCAAGGACAGGAAGGCCGTGCGACGCTTCATGGGCCTCTGAGCCTATTATGGGCGTTTTATCAAGGGTTTTCATCCATCCGTCCATCTATCTGTCCCTCCGTACGTCTATTTATCCATCTATTTATATATATCTCTCTACAACCTCTCTCTCTCTTTGCGACTGAGCAACCGGAGAATTCCAACCAATCGTTGTTACATTCTGTGTTGTTATAAACAAAAATGCAAAGCTAGTTTAGCATGCCGCTGACGAAATCGTGAAGGGAGGCTTCACTAAAGGGAGCAAGAGAAACGCGAGCACAAAGCGGAGTAGGGATTGCGGTGCTTGCTTCAAAAAAAACCAGTTACATTGTCGCATATGTGCTGTGAGAAAGCGATACAGCGTCAAGGGACTTTTGAAAAGCGGGGAAATTGATCGCACTGATACGCTTGCTTTTTCTATTTTCCTTCTTTTTTCTTTATTTTTACATGTCCGCCCGATGGGGCGAGAACAAAAGAACAGAGTCTACGACTTTGTTCTCCGATCGCAACTTGCGAAAGAATGCGTTTGCAACAGCCCTTTTGTTTATATACGTTACTTGTTCATCCACATCACGAAAGTCTGAGTGAAACTCCGTGTACCTACGTTGTACAAAAGTCTGTGCGTGGATATATGACTCGCATTGTCTGCTCACCACAAGGCTGGGTGTTGCCCCGCGTCCGCCTTTTTGCCTCCTCGTATTTTCAATGGGCTGCAAGGTCGTCTGCGCTCCGTCTTATCATCGCTGCTCATTGCGCAGGATCTGCCCTCCTATGAGCATATTTGATTTCGCTCCGTGCATTTGCCGCTGAGAGTTTAATTCTTTTCTTTTTATCTTGCAGGATGCTGATGCTGGGCCGCGTAGTGCCTGCGTCTAGCTTCATTTCGTTTTAAAGAATTCCGGAAGAACCCATATCATGATGACTGTCTACGTAATGCGATTGCCATTCAAGCATTGTAGCGACAATCCGCATTGCTGAAGAAACGTTTATTCAAAATCTGTAGAGGTCATTCTGAGCCTTCTATTGCTTCGGGTATATGCACGTAGTACACCGTTTCCGATATTGGCCCGAGTTGCTGTGGCACTCGCTTGCCAAGGTCGGCCGTGATCATGACGGCAGGACGACTACGCAGTGACGACGTTAGAATGACGAAGGAGGAATGGCGTCAATAGAACGACGAAGCTGGCATGATTACCACGGCACGAGGACACTCGAACGACGACGAGCATATGACGACGACCGCGTAATGACGATGGCGTGGAGACGACAGCCTGACGGGAATCGTATGACGAAGCGGCATTGACGACGACGGAATGAACGGTGCGGCATCACGACGACGATGAGACAACGAATGCACGACGACTGTGTGACAACGATGGCGTGATAAGGCAGCATCACGAGGGCGGTATGCCAACGAATGCGTGGTGATTGTATGAAGACGATGGTGTGACGACGACAGCATGCCGAGAGTCGCATGACGAAGCTGGAATGACGACGACGCAACGACGATGACGGCGTGGCAACCACGAACACGTACCTAGAAGCCCAAGCTGTGTGTATATTCGACAATTTTGTTCACTGGGTTGGCGTTAAGGCGTCTCGACCCAGGCGTCTCGACGACTGCATGACGAAAGTCGGAGGACGAAGCTGGGATGACGGCGATATAGTGACCACGATGGCATCAGGACCACGCACACATACCGAGTGGCCCTTGCTTGAGAAAAACTTGGGCCACTAGGTCGGCGTAAGATAGATAGATAGATAGATAGATAGATAGATAGATAGATAGATAGATAGATAGATAGATAGATAGATAGATAGATAGATAGATAGATAGATAGATAGATAGATAGATAGATAGATAGATAGATAGATAGATAGATAGATAGATAGATAGATAGATAGATAGATAGATAGATAGATAGATAGATAGATAGATAGATAGATAGATAGATAGATAGATAGATAGATAGATAGATAGATAGATAGATAGATAGATAGATAGATAGATAGATAGATAGATAGATAGATAGATAGATAGATAGATAGATAGATAGATAGATAGATAGATAGATAGATAGATAGATAGATAGATAGATAGATAGATAGATAGATAGATAGATAGATAGATAGATAGATAGATAGATAGATAGATAGATAGATAGATAGATAGATAGATAGATAGATAGATAGATAGATAGATAGATAGATAGATAGATAGATAGATAGATAGATAGATAGATAGATAGATAGATAGATAGATAGATAGATAGATAGATAGATAGATAGATAGATAGATAGATAGATAGATAGATAGATAGATAGATAGATAGATAGATAGATAGATAGATAGATAGATAGATAGATAGATAGATAGATAGATAGATAGATAGATAGATAGATAGATAGATAGATAGATAGATAGATAGCGGTACGCTACCATAGCGGTATGCTACCACCGATCAGCACATGCGTTAGCGACGTCCCCCGGTATCTAACAAAATGGTTCCAGTGGCCACCCGCACCCACCTAAGCCCCGCTTTGCTCGTCTTCCCAACACTGGCAAACTGGTCAACATAGTTCACAGGTGATTAAGACCTCGGATTCCTTTAGGGATTTCCATCTTTCTTCCCTGCCTTTCCCTCTATTTATCTATGCATATATCTGTCTCCCTCCGACCTTTGTCTCTCATTATGCGTCCGTCCGTCTGTCTGTCTTGTATTGTATTGTATTCTATTCTATTGTATTGCATTCTTTCTTTCTTTCTTTCATTCTTTCTTTCTTTCTTTCTTTCTTTCTTTCTTTCTTCTAACTATAGCGCGTAGCGTGCGACGGTTTACATAGCGAACATAGCCTCCAAATCTATCAAGTGGAAACATTCACTAATGTGCCTATCGCGAAAGACACCGATTCATCGGCATGTGGCGGATAACGGTGACTCTCTTTCCACACACGAATCAATCTCGAATATTCGCTGGTGACGAGCGGTAAACCAAGGCCCGCTATCAAGTCGGCATTCTTCCTGTCTCGTCACGCGTTACGAGTGCAGGATGAATGAAATATAATAAATAAAACTGAACGCCAATGAGCGCAATTTTTTATGAGGGGAGGGGGAGGGGGTCGACACGGCATAACTTAAGTATGAAATTAAATATAAGCATCCAGGCCCGTTTCATGCAGATATATAGTCAAGATAGAGATGGGCGTACTATATAGCTCGATAGCTTCAGCGAACGGCACGTGCACGCATCATGCAAATGAAATGGCCGGAACAGAATTCGCTTTGCCTCGGCGATTTCAGATATCTCCGCGTCGTTTGCATGGCCCCAATTGCTATGCGCTTTCTGATCTCGGAGATGGGAGGGAGCGGCGGCGCCTTTAGACATGATTCCTTTTCATGAGCGCTCGTTCGGGGTGCTTTAGAACGGAGACGAAAAACGAAAATTTATTAGAAGCTTGCAGGTATTTCGAAAGAAGTCGGCGAATCGAAGCAAGCTAAATAAATGACGGTAGAGTGGATTGAAGAGCTTCCTCCGAACGCGCGCGGAAATGGAGCGTGACCTATCGGGAAAAGCTGGCGTGACGCTTCACGGTCAGTGTCCCCGAATGGGATTGTTGCACGGCGGTTGAGCTGAAATTTGACGAACAGGCACTTCCAGCGGGATATTCAGGAGTGAAGGAGCGTTCCTCGAGCAGCTCATGATTGCAGGATTTGTCGAGAAGCGTTACTCGAGCGCTGCGTCCCCTTCAGCGAGGCGGCCGAGCTGTACTATACACTCGGTGGAGTCAAGGAGGAATTTCAAGAGCTCATTTGTGGATAAGGGATTAGACTCCGGAGAAATCAGACAGGCTTTGATGCTCCGCGGCTTTTTTCACTACCGTGCACACTGTTTGTGAGTGTTTGTTTGCGTCTCTTCTTAGTGTTCCTTTCTTTCTGATCGTCCTGCATGATGAATTCACCGTTACCCAATCAGAGCTCGTGACTAACATGACTCCCCTTCTTGTTGCAGTCATTAGATAGTTCGTCCGACAGTATTGTAACCATCCTGGGCTAACAGACAGAGAGGGTTAAGGGATATCAAAATCGAGTGATTTCGGGGACGGGGAAGGGAGTCCTTTAGTCCACGATCCGACGGCTGTTCGCACTGTCCTGGCTCGCGAAGGCTTGACAAGGAGACTCCCGTACAGGCCCTGTGACTTGGCATTAGCCTTGATTTAACTTTGACTTGAGTAAATTTTAGTACGTCCTCATATTCTTTAATATTTGCGAGAGACTTAATGTTAATAAAATGTTGTACTGTGGGTTTGACTTGAGCGCAAACCTACGTATGGCATGTATGTTGTCCGAGTAATCCGGACAGTTGTGGCATCTATTCTGGGGAGGAGACCCCTTTAAAAGTGATGTTACATGTGAGGTGTGGAGAGAGAGTAAAAGTTTGGGCCGCGCACCATGATGTGGCAAAGATTTGCAAGAATGAGCGCCGACAAGTCGTACTGCAGGGGAGATGACAATCGAAGCCGATAACCCGGCTGTGCCAATCACTTAGGAGTTGCCTATAGTAAAAGGAGATCTTACAAAAAAAAAACGAAAAAATATACTGGGAAGAAAACCTTGGTGTTGAGAAACGGATTCATTCATTCATTCATTCATTCATTCATTCATTCATTCATTCATTCATTCATTCATTCATTCATTCATTCATTGACCGACCGACAATCATTCGTACCACTCACCGTCTCTTGTGATCTCGCCTACGTCGCATGGCGTTATCCCTCTCCCATCGCCAAACGATTTTATCAAATTGATTACATCCCGAAGCCCTGCAAACGACGCCACGGAGAAGAAATAACCTGCAGCCCGCCAGCAGGAACCCCTGCTGAGTTTTCCCCGCACCACACCGGGAAAGGATTTACGACGGCTGTGTACGTGGGCAGGTAATCATCGCTTCGCCGGATTCTGGGTACCGTGACTTAGAGGCTGCTGCGCTTTATGACGGCCTCATGCCAGTCAAATAGCGCAATGCTTCTTGCGTGCCCGCACAAAGGATTAGCCGCGAAGCACAAGCCCATTGAGCATGCAGTGGAGCATCTTTATTATACAGCGCAATGTATTAATACAAGCACGTGAATCTTTACACTGATTCCCACAGTGCGTGGCATATACATGATTGTTTTTTTTTCCTCCAAGCACAACGTTCACATCTAGGCTGACTCATGCCCTAGCGAAAAATCCCGTATGCCCCATGTGCCCTGTATTCCTTATCCTATATTATCACGTTGTACGACGAAGAACGACGCAATGTAAAGACTGAGTTACGAATTTAGCTCTTTATTGGCCGAACTTGTGTCCAGCAAAAACAAGTAACACTCAAGCACAATGGTAGCGGCGAGCAAAGTCGGCGATCGTCGAAATGTCTGATCAGCGGGTCAAACGCGTCGGCTTTTTATGCATGACTCGTCGAAGGTTCCAGAGTAATTGCTGGTGCCCGCGTGCCTTCCAGAAAGTACTACACAATTCGTGTCGCGTATACAATTTGATCATACCAGGTTCAGTGGCAATAGACAACGGATAGAACCAAAGATACCATTCCAGAGACTCCTGATAGAAAAAGGCCAGTCTTGCGCTGAGCGATAACATTGTAACAGAGATTGACTCTTAAAAACGGTCACCGAAAACACAAACAATTTATACGCGTATCACTATGATCATATAGGATTCTATATGAAGACCTGCATGTTGCCATATAAACCCATATGATCATATATATAATTATGGCGCGGGACACATGAGCTTTTTTTCAATATAGATAAAGAAAGGCGTGATTGACAACTTAAGATAAACAACTCTGAATTGAAGTGCATTTGCAGTTGTCTTTGTCGTTGGAACTGAGTCGGATCAGTGAAGTAGGAGTACCTCATTTTGCTCAACGAGATTAGACCACAGCTGTAATGGAAGCTAAAAAGAGATCATACACGTGGACTGGATGAATCATTTAAAAGAGCAAACTCACTCGTAGTTGACACTAAGTGGCGCTTCGGTCTTCTCGGCTGTAGCGCTTGGCGCCAGCCGCACGAAAGAAACCCCTTCGGTTGTCAGCTGTTTGAACTGCCATGCACAACAGATAAGCCATACCACGCATATACATACAGTACGCGCCGTCGTTCGCAAAAGTTTGCGCGACATGGGATTCGCCGAGAAATAAAAAACGAATCCCTCCAAAGGCATGAGCTGAATAATTTCGAATATAATGTTCAGCATGTAGTATAGCTTCTGCGTTCTGCACAGTGATCCATTAAATCATAATCAGGCCGTGCAAGCAAAGGAAACGACGGGTTTCAAGTTTTTGCCGTGAGCCAAGAACCAAACATAACTACCCAAAGCCGTGCTTTTGTGGGTTTCCTCGCTCTTTGCAGTTTCGCAAAGAGCGAAAGAGCGAAGTTTCGCAAAGAGCGAACGTACTACATTTCCTAGATATTTTTTTTTCCTGGCCCACTTTAACGTCACGACGCAGCGCGAGAGCGTCAACCAAGACGCGCACGCGGTCTGAGCGGTCGTACAGTACACCCCGAAGTTTATAGCGGGATAGCTCCCAGCGCAATATATATATATATTTTTTCTTGAGGTAGGGCGCGAGTTGAACGAAATTTACGATCTGCGGGATATTGGTGAACGTCTCCCGAAGGTTCCGAAGTAATTGACGCCCGCAAGGAGCCCCAATTCGTGGCCCCATAGGAGCCGATCCTTCATCTACCAAAGTGAGGCCAGTTTCGGGAGCAAACACGTCCATTTCTCGGCCGGAAGAAGTATGGCGGGCCATCAAATCGGTGAGCCGCGAAGAAGAACCGCGTCGACCGCGACCAACCTGCGTCATCAATACCGAGGGGGAAAACGGGTTTGCTTATTACGACTGCTGTTTTGTTTTGCTTTACTTTCATTAACATGGTGTTTGATGTTGCAGATTGGCTTCCTGCTGCTTCTGCACCTGTATGGTTTAATTTTCAGTTGCGTGGACTTGACGTCAAGCTCTGCGGAGCTGGTTGAAGAAAAAAAGGCCTTGATTATGGAACTCGCGAAGATTCGGTGTTGTGCGACAAACTCGAAACACCTCTGTGGTATTGTGCACCATGGAAGAGGTGGAAGATCAACACAGTGCCGACGGAGTACGATATGCTGTCCGGGACTTGGGGACCGCGACTTCTCCACAGGACTTCAACCTGGAGGCAATCCTTTATATAATTTATAATATGTTAGTTTTCCGGCGGGAGATTGTTGGTCGATAATGATCTGAAGTACTGAAAGCGTTGCATCATCGAGTACTGTCTATTGCTGCGCTCACGCGCAAGTAACACGACCCATACCCACAAGGAAGATTCAGCAGCATTACGCGCTCTTCTTTCTCTTCTTTTCATTTTTGTTTGGCTAGGATGAGACAAAGCATTGAACGCTTCGAATTCTATAAAAGGCATCACAGCTCCAGGCCTTTAGGAATTGTACTCGCATCTTGTTGGCCTTCCTACTTTTAAGGAGAACCTTTCTTTATGAATCCTCCGGGACCTTCCTGACTGTGGCTGCTGGATGCTGCTGCTGTCTCGCCGAACGCTCACACTTTAAGAGAATGTTTGTTTTAATTACGTACCAATGGGAGGGATCGAACTTCGGTTCCCCGTCACAAGAGTCCGGTGCTTTAAGCATTAGGTTACAGTCTCACGTGAACTGTATCGTGCCAACTCCCAACTAGCCCCTTGAGATGATCTCCGTCTGTGTCACTTTCGTGTATAGCATTGGTGCGCGCGAAAAGACACATGTGTGAGATTGCGAGTTTCCCTTGCGTCAAAGACACGGAAATCAAGTGGGCAAACTCACAGCATTTGCTTAACCGCTTCACATAGATTGACGTGCTTGGTTTGCTGTGTTTTTCCCTTTGTAGGTGTCTCTGTGTGCATCTCAGTGTATGTTTCCGTTTGCGGAATGAAGGAGAGGGGAGGCTCTTATGCGTGTGCGTTTAATTTCGCGCACTTTCATGCACGTACGTCACACACGCACAGCAGTGCATAGCACGTACGGTAGCATGCGCATACATGAGCTCGACCGCGTGCATCCGCGTACACACCGAGAAACATCGATCTTTGCGGATTGCGCGAAACTGCAAAGAAGTGCCTGCCGGCTCCTGAGAATTGCGCAGAAATATCTGCTCTCCATCCGCGCCACCGTGCAAGACACGCTTCCTTGACGTCATCGTTACCTGGAAAGTAGCTGGTCATGCATCATGCCGTTCGGTGTCGCGCAGAGTGGCACAAACACACACAAAAATGTTGCCTGGGATGGGTAGCCGAGGGATGCGGTTCTGTGGGAGACCATTTTCACTCAGAGCAACGGCAAGAAAATAAAACCGCACGAACCGCGCCGAAACGCGATATTTTCTAACGATGCTGTAGGCGCGAGGCAAGTATAGAAGTTGAGAGCTGGACATTTTAGAGGACGCTCAACGAAGAGGTGTATCATGCGTTTCTGCCGAGGTTATGTGAATTCTCAGAGACAATGCACAGAACAGCGAAGCGGCCTCTGTACTCTAGGTTATTACGCACTCTGTTACCTAGAAGGTATTGGTCAATAGGAAATCGGGCATCAATGCGCTGTGTGCCTAGCAAAGAAGTGTGCAGTGCATGCTCTGACCGCATACTGAACATTGATGATGATCACAGTCAAGTAGCATCGCGCGACATGCAGGTGAGCTTGGCCTGGTAATCCAAATCGCCGACGGCTTTGCCAGAGCCGCTCCATTACTTAATACTTCTTAATGTGAATTCCGCATTCTTTTAATAACAATTGGTTTACGTTCGGTCCGTCTGAGCGGTAACAGGAAAGAAACTTCAGAAGAGCACAGAGCATTTTATGTATATATCAAAGTCTTCTGTCACAAGTTCTACATATATAAAAAGAGTCTAGTGATCCATCATACTTGTAAATCGGCAATCAGGCAATCAGGAGAGGATGAAGGATGCCAGCAAATCATCATGTACATGCATGCCTTAGGTGACCGGCTTTAACGTTGGATCTGAGAAGCTACAACGCATGAATAATTGATTGTATATATATATATGCTAAAGTTACAGGCGCTCTGTCATTTGTTCTTGTTTTTCAGAATTGTATCGGTAGATATTAATATCCAGCATCTAATATCCTTTGCAAATCATTATAAGTAATACTGATTATAATGAAGTAATTTATTCTTATTAATTGTGCATTCATATCAATTATTAATTGATTCGTAAATGGCCGGGCACTGATGCACGTCAGTGAATGTCCAGCAAACTGGTTCTACGACGACGGAGCCACCGAAAGTCTGTCAAACAGGTGTCGCGCAGGTAAGCGACGACGGGACCTTCGGGAAACGTCAAGTTGCAGCAACAAACCGTGGAATTTTACTACTGCCACTGGTTCATATGCCCTTAACTGTTAAAGAAAACTGCCAGCTCCATCCTCCGCAGGACATCGGTAGTGCCGCAGAACACCTGTCACGCGAACTGCAGTAGCAGCGGTAGGTTTGACATTTGGGCGAGTTTGGTACTATATGGATCCATAATGAAGTTTGTGCGCGTCACCTTTATTCCTCATGTCTCGAGCTCCGTCTGATATCGTTCTAATGCATGTAAAGTTTTATTCCTGTACGTTCAATTATTCTTATTTAGTCGTCGCTTTCATTTGTTCCGGTGATTGCATACGTTGCAAGGATTTTGTATTTCTTGTATATATATACACGAGTATGTACAGATGAGAATATGAAGTATATGAATAATGCTCACATTAAATATATATGTGCGTGCGTGTGCGTGTGTGTGTGTGTGTGTGTGTGTGTGTGTGTGTGTGTGTGTGTGTGTGTGTGTGTGTGTGTGTGTGTGTGTGTGTGTGTGTGTGTGTGTGTGTGTGTGTGTGTGTGTGTGTGTGTAGAGAGAGAGAGAGAGAGCGGTGAGCGGTGAGCAACTGCAGACTGGCTCTCTTCAACAAATGTGCAGCGTATACAAGGACGGAGCGTGGCTGCATCCCCTCACTATTCGGCGGCATTATACGGAAGCTGAAGCGCATAAGATTAAAGTATGCGCATAATACGTTTCTTCAAGTAAGCATTTAACCGAGGATTGGGGTAATTAGAGGCTTGGCATGTGAGCGAGCCAGACGAGCCCGAGGCCCGAGGCTGGTTTGGCGAGTTAAGGTTGTTTACTATAAACGCAGCCGCACTCGTTGCGAGAAACAGGAGACGTCGAAGTGCGCTACATACGCTGGCACTTCTATCGCCGCATGTTCGTAAAGTCTCGATACTGCAGATTTTGAAAATGCGTCCTCTCCAGCGTGAAACACAGACGTAACCCCGCAGATATATCTGCCCTGAAGGCAAACAATGGCGAAGCCCCTGCGTTAGCGCGCATAGCTTGATTAACCGCTTTATCGTGCTTTTGACACGTAAAACCCCATACTTTACATTGGTTCTACTCTCAAATATTATAATTAGATGAAAAGTGTCAAGGAGAAAATTGCGAAGCAACATGAAATACTCCCGATACAGCTTTCTGTTGCTCAATATGTGTTATATAAGAGTGTGTTTTTCCCTTGTTCTGATGGGGGCGCTGCGATCAAGCACTCCGCTCAGTGGCCGCAGCGTGAAATGATCTGCACCAGGGAGAAGCAGATACGTTTATGATGTTTGGTCGTGAAATATAGCCGTAACGTACCAGATGGTGCAAGTCCCGCCACGTCTTCTGTTCCGTTGTCACGTGACGTCGCCCACGTTTCGAGAGTCATGAGCTGGGCCACCCTTCATCTGTTGCCACGCCTTCTGCGACAGCGGGTCGTACCACGTGAAACCCGCAGATGACGAAACCTCAACGGCAATAATTGACGAAACCTGACGGCAATAATTGGAAGTAGTGACAATGCACTGGTAATAGGATTAAATGAAAATACATGAATTCACACCAATATATATATATACATATATATATATATATATATATATATATATATATATATATATATATATATATATATATATATATATTATAAGCAACAACAATAAATACCTATACCTACCCCTATACCGACACGTAAAACTCTATAACTTTACATTGGTTCTATAACTGGTGTTGCTTGTGCGCAGGTAAATCAGTATACAGGGCGTCCCAACTGTCATGCGCCAAGATTTAAAGACGTGCAAATGCCACGTAGCTGAACGGAATTACCGTAATTTTGTTTACCGTCACTTCAAGGTACTCAGACTATCTTATTGCATTCTGCCTAATTACACAATTAGTCTTAATTAGTTAATCAACTTCTCAAATGTTATAATAGATAAAAAGTGTCAACGAGAAAGCTGTAGACCAACATGAAAAACTCCCGATACAGCTTTCTGTTGCTCAATACGTGCTACATAAAAGTGTTTTTCCGAGTGTGAAAGAAGCCCGTCAATACGAGAAAAATTGCCGCGCGCGGCAATTTTAAAGCAAACCAGAAGCCAAACAGAGTTAATTTCGAGCGATATTAGGGCTGCGATAGCAGAGCGATCAATTTCAGGGTGAGCAAGTCTTATCGGCAGTGATTCGCCGGGATGTAAGCTGTCAGGGGGGGGGGGGGGGTGAAACATCCGTTTCTCTTATCTCCACACACGCAGCCTTTGCTTCCGCACTATCTCTTCAATAAGCTTCACCACATCCGTACAGCTTTTCTTGTCTTTTATTTTGTTCTGGAATGAACTCATTGCAAGTGACAAGTTCAAAACCAACAAAAATACGTTGATGGCACTCCAGAACCGACGTTATCCTCAGCATTAGTGCGGGCTCTTTCAAAGCATTTCCTCCGATTTTTTTCTATCTCTCTCTTCTTTTTTTTATCCATATTATGTAAGGTACGTTTCTGAGTGTTCTTTTACACGTCTGATGAACCTCAGTGAGAATAAATATATGCAGATTCAACGCACATGTTGGAATCTATGTTAAGCGAAGCTTTGGTAAAGCCGGTAATTAAATGTCATGGAGCTTACGATGATGCGTAGAATTTGTGTTTACATTCGTCGCATGCAACGTGTAAGTTCAAGAAATCCAGCAACCCATGTTTATCCCCCCCCCCCCCACAAAGGTCAAAACATTAACCCCATGCAATTGTTATGTTTATGCACTACAACGCTCACAAGTTACACCCAGATGTAAGCGCCATGCAAACGAGGCGGATGCACAGCGTGTGACGTATACGCAGCGACGTCACGAAGGCGTCACCAAGTCGCCCGGGCCCAGTCAACCTGTCAAAATACAGCTTTTTTGCCCAGGCACCCCTACCAGAAATGTCTATTTTTTTCTGGAAAATAAAAACTGAATTGAATGAAATGAAAGCGATATGCATGATGCTTGTCGAGAGAAGAATGGCGGTGAGGGATGTACGCACGGAGACGTACGTATACGGCACGTCTGTAAATACACAAAGGTGACGATGTTCGCGCTGCAAGCACGTATTGTCGTATGGCAACGGGGTATGAGTGGCTGTAATTACACGACTGACAGTTATGTGAGGCCTATCAGCATTTAAAGAAACAGGACGGTGAGAAGGCAACCAGGCAAAGTGTCGAATATGCGCCCTGATAGCTTCAGTGGCTATGTACGTTGGTATTAGGCGATTTCGCGCTATGACTATCGTCCCCGCTGCAGACGTACACTTCAGAACACCGAGACAATTTCCTGGAGGCTTGAGCCTGTATTTCCTGGAGCGCAGCGCAGGTTCGTTTTGCCGGTGTTGCCTAGCACAGGGAGGCTATGTATCTTGCAAAACCCAGGAACAAAGCATTACAAAGCTGCAGCACCGACCCTACCGATGTGCCCCGTGACTTTACGCCCAGATATTTGGGAATGTGTGTGTCATTGTAGTTAACCTCCTTTTTAGGGCATGAATCGAGCAGGCTCCATGATAAGTTCCGGTTGACAATTACCCCTAAAAAAAGCTGTATTTCTGTGCGTTTGCAATTGCTTGCCCATTGACACTTACAGAGTAAGGCATCATTGCCTTTTTCGTGCGAGTGCAACAAGGCGGCAATACTCTGAAGACAGCTCTAAATTCTGTTTCGCATGTACAACGATGTTTACGTAGCGGGCTTTCATAGCCTCTCTCGTACATGCAGTGGTGTGACGACAGATTCCCAGATGTCATCGGCATAGCTCGGTACTTGGATTGTGCTGGGCAAGCATCGGACGAAATCAACCAGGGGCGCTATAACGTAAAACTATTCCAAACTTTTCTATTCCAATTCTGCAATCAGCCTTACGCGATTGGTTAAGAACTTTTTTGGACCACCCAACTCCGCCTGGCTGTCACGGGACATCATGAAAACCGCGATAGCTACCCGTATGATATGACGTGTGCACACTGATTATGCATGATTTGACTGAACAAAAGCAAAATAGTTATTTCTGATTCGACGCCTTTTCGCCATTAGCGCTCGGCTATTGGCCAAAGGCTTTAGGGCTGCACTGACTTCACCTGCCTGTCCCGCGACGTCACAAAACCACAACCCACCGCGTGAAAGTGACTTGTACGCGTAAAAGAAGCATTAATATGCCTAACAAAACAGAGTTTTCTTCTGAATAGCCGCAGGCAGCCCCGTTCCGAATGGAATAAAAGATGGCTGCCGCCCTACGCCTAGGCACTGGCTACTCGCACCTACCGGAAAGCATGGGTTTATTTGCGTATAATAAAGCTTTCTGCGTGGTCGTGTAATGTTTTCGAGCCCTTTCGGCACGTTTACGACCTCGTTCTGCAAACTCTTCTTTGCTGAGGATCCATTTTAGCGTCACTCTTAAGTTTCCGTTGCATGCCGCCGCGATTTTCGACCAACCACCGCGAGTTAAATAAGGGAAAGCGGACAAATCGCAGATGCCGGCACCACCCTCTTCGTCCGGTTATCGATTTTCAGTGCTGTGGCTCGGCCCCGTCAAATCCCTCTCCACTTGAGCGTGCTCCTCGCCTCTTGTCAGCCAATTAGATAAGATAAGCCGCTCAGCGTAGGCAGTGTTATTCGTTTTTGAAGCAAGCAAAAGTGATCTCCTATGAACGAGGAGAGCGTTTGATTGGTCTGTTCAGCCAACCGTGCGGGAGACCGCCCCATGCTTGCGTCGGCGGTTACGCAAATTTCATGTAAAGAGATTGGAATAAAAACATTTTGGAATAATTTTACGTTATAGGGCCCCAGCACTAGGTTGATAAGTGTCGAGTTCAATCAACACACCGCCTTGCGGCACCCCACGGCATGTTTGGTGATTAGTCGTGGCGAATTATTGGTCATCGCGAAGAATTGTGAGTCGGTCAAAAAGCCGGCAGATCCCATGCCCTGTGGGAATCGGTGTTATGCGAAGCAAAGCGCGGGAAGTCTACCAAGTTAACGATGTGACCATGAGAGCACCAAGACGTAGGCGGGCTCTTTTACGACCTACATGACACACATGTCGTAATATTCATGTCATGACCGATCATTTATGTTCGTCGTACACTCTTGTCATACTATGCCAATGTTCGTTTTGCTGGTGTTTCCTAGCACAGGGAAGCTGTATATCTTGCAAAACCCAGGAACAAAGCATTACAAAGCTGCAGCTTCGTAGTGCTTTGTCGGATGACGGCGACAATGCGTGCTGCTGGCCGAGCGCTGCCGATGAGATAAAGAACGCCCTGCCGCTTCCTCGTCGCCAGTCATGATGCAGCCGACCTTGTTCACCGATCGCACGCTTGAGAGCAGCACAAGACCACTGCGCAAGCACTAGCTCCGTAACGAGACTTTTTTATATTTCGCGGGCTCTCTTTGCAAACCGGAAAAAAGGACCGCGGGAGACGTATCGAACGGAAACAACTCGATCGGTGTTTTCTGAAGGTGCTCTACAAATCTGCGTACCGTACTTGGAGTCTTCAGCCAATAATTAAGATGTTGGGTAATTAAACTTAATTGGTGAGTTATGGGGAAAACAAAAAAAAAATTTCTGATTTACTATAGTCTCTTGAGAATAGTATGCGTTCGATTCAATTCGCTTCCGACGCGCCTTTCATTTTTCAATTCTTGGTTCAAGTTATGTGGGACAACGTATATATATATATATATATATATATATATATATATATATATATATATATATATATATATATATATATATATATATATATATATATATATATATATATATAACCCTGGGAGAACTCCCAGGGGTCTACTAGGACACATAAATACCCAAGAAAGTGGTTGGAAAAACAGCGCCGCGGTAGCTCAATTGGTAGAGCATCGCACGCGAAATGCGAAGGTTGTGGGTTCGGTTCCCACCTGCAGCAAGTTGTTTTTTCATCCACTTTAATTTCCATTAATTTATCGTTTCATTACTTCATTTATTAAGCACAAGTAATTTCCCCTATGTTGTCCTTGGTGTCAGTGTTTGTTGGCTTCTTATGATATGACTAATAAAAATCGGGCCCCTCGGTTAACGCCCTTTCTTCTCGTTGATTATATATATATATATATATATATATATATATATATATATATATATATATATACGCCAAATCTTGGAAGGTATAGACAAAGAAAGAAAAAGAAATTTCAAGCCGCCTAAACTTTCTTTTTTACGTTTTCCACTTTGGCCGGCAAAGGTAATCGCCAAATGCAACCGAGACAAACTTCAGATAAACGAGTGTAACAGACCGAGAAATTAGTGCTTTAAAACAGTTTGTGGTACATAAATACACAAGACATCCCGCCAGAGGTACGTGCATGATATTTCTAGATGCAATTTTGTGGTTCTTGAGTAACCCAAATAACGCTCTCAAACTTTCCGGAGTAACCTTCTGGCTGCGGCGTGCGCAATTCGTCAAAGAAAGCCTAGCTGCTCTCCATGAGGTTGTTTTGCTTTCCTTTTGGATGCAATGTAACTCCTTGGCATTGTTGTGGTTTCAGTGTGGTTTCTGCCACATCATTGAGCCAATTAGTTGTAATTGAGCATGCAAAACTCTTTCAATAGCGCGTGGCGTGTTATGCCATGAGAACCGTGTGCCTTTTGTGACATTGTATATGAGGTAAGCTTAGTTTAGTGTTTTAGCGTGGGCGTCTGTGTGCGAACATGCTTGACGCATGTGTGCGTGTGTGTTTGTGTGCGTGTGTGTACGTCTGCGTGCGTACGTGCTTGTGTGTGTGCGAGCTTGAGTACTTGCGTGTGTGCGGGCGTGTGTGTGCGTGTGTGTGTGTGTGTTTGTGTGTGCGTGTTTGTTTACGTGTGTGTGTCTGTGTGTCTGTGTGCGTGCGTGTGTGTATACTTGTCGCACAGCTGACACTTGCACCTTATATTGCACGGTTTGCTGGCGCAGCGTAATACCAGTCGTGGAAGTGTCGCATATACTGCCGACGTCGTGGATATCAAGTATAGCCAGGTTGCGAAGCAGCGGAAGAAAAAAAAAAGGACGCTGTTCCTAAACGCGTGCTGGCGCGCAGACGTGATGAAATGGATGGCGCGTCGCGCGGCCCTGCCGCCTTATAGAAAAGTGAGGAGTTTTCTGAGGCGAAGCGGCTGGTATTATGTTCCTGCTTGAACTACGCGCATAACTGTCAAGACTCCGCGATATACGTACCGTTTATGCATGTACTCGAAGCATAAACACGGTGATATTATTCGCGGTGCTTCCCAATTCGCAAGTACGCATTTTCTTTTTCGTTCTCCGATCGCGAGTGGCCCAGCAAACCACGCCTACGCCACTCTCCAGCGACGCGTCTCTTCGTCGGGTTCTTATGTTTCACGAAGTTTCGGAGAGCTGTATAGTCCTTGTTTACGCGGCGTGCTCGTCGTAGCCCTCCGCTGGATGCACGCAGTGTATACGTAAATCGATGAACAGCCTCGCGCGCCCTGTGTGCTACGTGTCCTCGTGGTACTTGTGTGCGCTGAGAACGTCCTTGTTATCTACTATGTTTTGCGTCCATCCTTCTTAGTCGGCAGCGCAAGGTTGTCGCGCCCCAGAGCTGCTGCGTGGATCCGGCAATAAGAACGTATGCACGGATCGGAAGCGAAGTCGATGGCGTGGATTGATCTGACGAGGAAACCTTGCTCGTTCCTTGGGGAATGCCGCACGCAAAACCCAAGTGGTGTGTACGTTTATCAGTACGAGAGCGACATACAAAGATTTATATTGAAAATAAATAAATAAATAAATAAATAAATAAATAAATAAATAAATAAATATAAACACCTGTGGTGCTTACGGGGTTAAATCTCAGTTAAACATCTTGTTTTACTCCTTTGCGGTAAAACAGTAATTTGTCGCAGATGGTGAGCGGAGGATCTCTCTTGGAAATGTTGGGTTTATATTTTTTTATTCGGCTGGATTGTCACACGGCATAATGTCAGAATGAAATTACATATAAGCACGGAGGCCCGTTTCATGCAAATACTGATTTAAAAAAGCTGACCATGTGTTTCTTCAGGCCAATCGCAAGGCTTGTAGTTTCGTGCTACATTCCGGCGGATGACATTTTCTTTTTTCCCCTTTCATGCCACTTCCTCTACCTTGCAGAGCTGATTTAGTGTATACTCAGTGTCCTCGTGCTTCGAGTTTTGTCAGTTATTTCGACCTCGCCCTGCGATCTGCTTGTTTCCATGGTTAGCTCAGATGGCAGAGCGACCTCCCCGCAAAGGCGTTGGTCGCAGGCTCGAATTCCGGACCGGGACGAATTTTTCCTCAACTGTGACTGTTTCTTTCTGAGAAACCCGTACAGTGTTTCCTTGTATAGTCTCACGCTATACATTCGGCTGGATTGCACTTTTTTTTTTCATTTCATGACACTTCCTCCGCCTTTCGGGATTCCGCGGTACTGATTTTGCCGCTGCCTGTCTGTTTGTCTGAAGCAGGCCTGCTGGCAGGTGCCCCAGGTCACCGGACCACTCCGAGCGATTAATACATTAAGGTGTGGTAAACTGACTGCACTGGCGTAAAGTTCCTTCTCTGCACCTTGATTTCGCATGCGTGCATTCTTTCACAGAACGTTGGGAGTATAACGGCCCCAGACTGTTCGTGAAGGGTGATGCGATTCGGCAATAAACCAAAGAGGGACGGTTCTGGGGAGGGCTGCTTCGCTCGAGAGCGGTGCTGCAAGAAAGATCTCTCCTGTGGGAGTGATTCAAACTGCGTACGATGCTGCGTGGTGGAGTATACGTCTACACGGATGATCCGAACGCGGCGTTAGAAAAGTTGAGGTGCGAATGAACTTTTCACGCGACCCTTACACTACTAAGAATATAAGAGTGGCAAGAAAAGTTTGATCGTTTAATACCGTGTCTAGCCAAAAGGTTATCGAAAGTCTTACTCAGTGTGTCACCGCATATATATATATATATATATATATATATATATATATATATATATATATATATATAACAGTTTTTCCTACCATGCGTTCTCGTTTCTTATTTTTTTTTTTCTTTTTTGCTTAAGCCTTCTGGAGGAAGATTGTTTTTAACTCATTTTCAAAGCAGTCGTTTGCAAACTGTCGTTAGCGAAGGCTGACGGTCTGTCCAGAGCAGGAACGCGTATATTCTGTTTCTTAAAACCCGTTCCCTCCGTGCCAGACAGTGGCTGCAAACCAGACCACGAGCTGCTAACACTATCCATATAATCGAGTTTACAGCGAGCTAGTCTCCGCCAAACTACAACCAGAACAACTGTCGCTTCCATGCTTAATTCGAAATGCTTTATGCTAATGTCTCGTCTGTGGCATCTTCCAAAGCTTACCAACCTCGTTTCGCCGCCGAATGTGCGTCGGATATGACGTCCCCTAATTGCTCGACACATGACAGGCCTGCTGTCGTGGTTAGCGCCAGGATTATGTCGTTCAAAAAAGCGCTCGCTCTATAGAAGCGTCCTTAATCATGCCCATTGCAAAACCCAGGCTCAAATGCTGCGGTGATAATCTTTTCTTGGACCAAGTAAATGGATGCAATACTTATTGCAACGAAAGACCGCTGGAGTTCTATGATATTCACTGAGCAACTTCACAAATATCTGGGAAAAATTCGGGGTCTCCGCAGCGCCTATTCTACTTGCATGCCCTTATACATTAAACCACTGACTTCTCTGCCTGACGCACAAAATATATGGTGGAGCATTACTTTTTTTTTTCGTCAATTAATGCAACTGCTTGGAAAGTTTAATAGGAATTATAATTGTCGAACTAGCGGCGCCCTGCTCTAATGAGGAAATTATGGGGAAGAAATCCGAGAAATACAAGTGTGTCCTGTTGCAAGCCCGCCAGGATTCGAACTCGGGCCGTTTAAGGCCGTAGCTAAAACAAATTAGAATCGTACAAAAATTAATAAAATTTGAAAGTAAAAAAGAAAACAGAGAAAACAGCAACGCTGTACGCAGCCGCGTAAACGCACGCATCGCAATTACTGAAGTCCGTACGAAATAAAGGCGGATTATAGGTAACCTGTATAAAAAAATTCCGATATCAAATTAGGGACAGTGCGTAGATTGAACAACCTTGGCCAGGCGGCGCTGATGCGCCTTACTAAAAGCGCCCCCTTGTTGGAAAAATGTCACATCGACGGTCGTCGGCTGTTGCTTTACACTGCGGCTCGATACTCTCTCCCTTGTTGCTTGTGGTGCTCGCGCTGTAGGTTAAGCAGCAACGCGTGGATTTGTTGGGAAATACCAATCTGTAGACTACAGTTGCGTCTTCCAGAAACTGTCCGACGCAGAATACGTTTTTTTTTTCGCGGCGGGACAACCAAGAAAGGCGAGCGTCTGCTGTGCCTGTCATTTAGGGCGTCAGGTAAAAAATGTGGTCGCAAGACGCAGTCACAAACACCAAGCGCATTTCGCACACCAGCGGCAAGATCTTCCGCGGCATCGCGCTTGAGGTATGCGCGAGTGCAATGCAACAGAAGCCGCCTATGGCTTAGAAATGTGCGAAACAAAAACGAGTACTGTTCATTCCTTTCCGATGTGAAGCACGCTAATATACATGACGTGCTGAGTGGCATTCATTTTTTGGTAGGTGCAATCGATTCCTTTTTTTTTTTTTCGTCATGCCTCAGAAACATGGGCGCGATGTTTCGTGCAACAGATTTCAATGGCTTTGTACACAGTATATAGCCGCATGTTTCTCCGTGCCCACGCATTTTAAGAAGGAAACTGCATCACAGAAATTTCTGTTCGGCGATTATAACATCGTTGCGCGTTTGAGCGACAGAAAGGAAGGGTTAACCAGCTCGTACTCCGATTTTACGCTGTTCAGAAACGATTCTACTAAGAAACGGCATATCTAAAAGAATGATAAGTTATCTTTGTTTTAGGCAACGGCTACGTCCAGTTATTAGTGCAAAGATTTGCAAAGGCTTACGAAAATAGAATAAACTAAGTGTTCAATGATAAACAGTGCGCAATTGCCTAGTGTCTAAACTGCTATAGCTGTCACGAGACCGCCTCACAAGCTCGCAGAGCGGGAACAGAACTTCCAAAAAAAACAGCCATGATTGCTGCCAGAGCCTGCTGTCGCAAATACAGCGTTTCGAAATGCTCGCATTGTGCACTTGACCACGACATTGTTCTTCCATCAGCTGCTGCTGCAGCGCACTTCTTGAAAGGGGAAAGCGTTAGGCCTCCTCATCGGTGTACTCGATTTGGCTGTACTTTCGGCACTATAGTGCACTAGTGCTGCACTCTGGCGCTCGATTTGGCGAGTGCGGCGCGCCCCACTTGCACTGCCGCACTTGATTTGTCATCGTGCAGTCTTTTTCGTGCACAAATTGGTTGCACGCTGGCGCTCGCTCCGCTGTCAGTTCAGCTCTGTGCACGAGGTCAAGAGTTGTTGCAATCCGGCTGGAGCAGACGACAGTGTCGCGCCGCACTTGCGGCACTTGCACTGACGACACCTGCACGACACTTTTGTGAATTACGTGCAGAAGGCGCATCAAAATCGAGGAGACCTTGCAGTTTCACGAGCTGGTGTCGGCGTTTCGTGTTTTAGAGGTTGACGTGGCACTGAACGACACAAAAATAATGTGTACCAAGCTTGCGAGATGACGATGCCATGATTTCCATTGGGGAAACGCAACCACGAGTATCACGTGCTTCAACGCACACGGACGCGCGGTCGCTCCGACGGGACATGAGGCAACCTATAGACCTAAAAAAATTTGTCCATTAGTTTGAATTCATTATTTAATATAACTTTTCTCTTCAAGTTACGCGCAAATGTTAGATTATCTCATCCTGTCCCATTACTAGATAGTGATGAGCAGCTGCACTTTCGTGCAGCTGCTCGCGGGGGTAACATCTGACGTTTTCAGCTTTATACAGACCACCATACAAGCACTTTTAGTTTCTCTTTAATTACACCAAAGAGTGGCCGGCAGGATCCCCCTGATGTCAAACTAAGATACGTGACCTGCGTACGCTTTCGAGACTTTCCGGTCCCTCTGGAGTGGCCGTCGTGAACACCGGGCTCTCGCTGCATGGCTGAGAGTCCGTCCCGACAAAATGTTTTGTTCGTCTGCATACTCGTTCATTTCGTCTCACTTTCATCTACTGCTGCTCAATCTGTTCTAAGGGCGCCCTTTTCTTGGTTGCAGAGCTTCTTAATGCGAGGCTTTCCTTGTCTCATACCTTCGCACTTGGCAGCAGGTACGTAGTTAGGTAGGGTACTGTCTCGCCTCGTCTTAATAAAAAGAAAGTAATGTGTGTCCGACGGTGCAATGGAACCTCTGCTGTCGAGCACAGCAGCCGTCCCGATCTTTTTTTTTTCCCACGTGGTATTCATTGCCTCACGTATAATACTATATCCGAGAAACGTGCAAGCACTAGCTGGCACGTCACATATTAATGATCTAGAAATGACCTATAAATCACGATAACGAAACTATAGATCATTGCGTCATAACTTGTAAAGATGCAACATTCTTTCGGGATGTGCTTCACAGAACTCTTAAGAAAGACTTCATCTTCAATCAGCATTCCGTCCGATACTTGATTGCACCCCACAGAGAAGGCGTACCATTTGATATGTTGTTTTTCCAATTGGACTACACAGCATATGGAAGACACGTATGTTGTGCTGAATCGCTGAACCCATTGTTTCGTCGAAATTTCAGTGCGCTCAATTGCTTGGTCACTTGGAGGACGTGTATGACCTAACAGAGTTTCAACCGGACTGGTACCACCTCTTGATAAGTTGTCTGTCGTTGCCACTTATTTAAGTTCAAAACTACTTGTAGTGTTTATTATTATTATTATTTTTTGGTAGTGCATGCATAGTGTGAATATCGTGATTTATCCACGATCGCACTCGTGTAGTTCTCTCGTTGCAAAGTCAGCCAGCTCATTGAAACTCTCGGCGCGCGAGCTCCGTGCCGCGTCTTCACATTCTTTCCTTAAGACAGCTCGCGCTCTGAGGCGCCGTGTTAGAATGCACTATCACGGGGACCGGCCTACTTTCCCTAGTACTTTCCTCATGAGACGCTAGGTAAAAATTCTGCGCCGTTAATAACCCGAGTTAATCAGGTTTTAACATCGCTTCGCCGCTGCACAAATGTCATCGTTGTTTCACATAAACCACGTGACGTACGATTCCACAGACATAGTCACTGACTACATCACAATCTGCGTTCCTCTCGTCTACTGCTCGTCTACAACCTATGTAGAAACCTACAATTACCATGTCGTAGGCTCGCGTCGAACGACCGGCGTATAAATCATGTCGTTGTTCCGACGATCGTCTCCAACTTATTCATCGTCGGGGTGCTGTCGTCGTAGAGACGTACTCTAGCGACCCACACCCAATTTACAAAAGACAATTGGTCCACCTGCTATCGCTTTGCTGAACCCGAAACAATGCTAGATAGCCAGGTACCTGCAAACTGCTTCGCCTAACATTGATTCCTGCAGTGCGGGGGATCCGCGAAATTTTCTTTTTCTCATCTTTCGTCCGTACGTGAAACCCCGTTCGTTCATTGCGATGAGCAGTATCTCGCGAAAGGGCCGTTCTGGTTCTTGGGGCGTTGTAATTGAAAACCAGGAAACACCCCTGTTCGCTTTGTCTTGCCTTCCGGTAGCTGGGCGTGTTCGAATAGAATAGGAATATTCGAGAAAAATGCCCTTCGAACGTAGAATAAGATATCGAATATATTTTATTATTTCTAAACAAAGTAAAATATAAAGGTTGCGTCTAGAACGTTAACAACCGTACGTCCAGTAAGCTGCAGAGGAGCTTGTATACGAGAAATTACTGGAAGGTTATTGTATCTGGCGCACCATAACAGGGACTGTAATGAAACGAACGGGTATCACGTCACCAGATAAAGGAAGATCGTTGTTTTCGTTGAGGGAACTAAGTGTAATATTATATACCGCACATGGTTTTACGGCGTATGAACATGATGGATATGGGTAAATTGATTATTGTTCATCTATCGCGACTACAAATTCACAGGCTTTATAAAGGCTATACACATTATTGAAAGACTGGGAATTATTGAATAGAAGCTGTCTCCTCTAGGCGTTTGTTCAAGAAGTGCTTTCACTTCGCAACCGCTCGTGTATACGTCAATAGAGCAATCGGAAACAGTCGCCGCTTGCAACCATCTTTCTGCCTGTAGGTACCATTAATAAATGTTACCGCTTATATCAGAACGGAAACAATATTCGACAATTCCGACTGGAGTAAATGATGGAATCTAATAGTTCCTTGCTATTCGATTCATATTCAAACTTTCAGGAGGATGGCCGTCGCGCTGCTTATTTGGCGGAGCACCGCACGCGTAATGCGAAGGTTGTGGGTTCGACTCCAACCTATGGCGAACTATTTCTTCGAGCACTTTCAGTTCCCTTTGCCTTATTAGCACGACACTTTATGAATAATATACATACACTGTTAATATAAAACGCTTTTTTTTACATCCTGATATTCACATCATTATAAAGCTTCTGTCATTACACGGAGCATTATAAAGAAGGCTTCAACCCGCCGTGGTTGCTCAGTGGCTATGGTGTTGGGCTGCTGAGCACGAGGTCGCGGGATCGAATCCCGGCCACGGCGGCCGCATTTCGATGGGGGCGAAATGCGAAAACACCCGTGTGCTTAGATTTAGGTGCACGTTAAAGAACCCCAGGTGGTCAAAATTTCCGGAGTCCTCCACTACGGCGTGCCTCATAATCAGGAAGTGGTTTTGGCACGTAAAACCCCAAATATTATTATTATTATTATAAAGAAGGCTTCATAAAACCACAAACTGGAGCATTAGGAACAATTACGTAAACAGTTCGTTTGCAAACTTAGCTAGGGCTCTTCGGAGCATACGGGTCATGCGTTATCACATAAAGTTAATAAAGGCAGCCTTCTAGGACAACTACCATCTGTGTGTACCTTCGCGACCAATTGAGAAATGCGTACTGTCTGTGCTGATGGCAGAGCGAAAAAAAAATGCTTTTTCTATAGTACGGATGGTCGCGGCAGCCGGTGCCACTATTGTGTAAAGCATGTTTCAATGAGACGTATTCATATTTAATGCGCTGAGAGAACACGTGTGCTAGCTGCATCTATACATAGTACCAAACAATACCCGCTGCCGAGTGGCGTGTGTGAACATTTTAACGCAGTTTAAGGGCACCGTGTGGCAGAAAATCCGGCGTCGGTGTATCGCATCCTAGGTCGACCGTCGTTTCAGTAGAAATCGTCTCAAACCACGCATACACAACCACGCAGGCCTCTCCACATAGCGCAATAAAGTTACTGAACTAATTAAATTTCTCAAGGTAAAATACGTTAGAAAAATCATAAATTACGACTTACACACAACGAACAGACATGATAGCGTCGGATTGTAATTTGATTATACGAGAAAACATAATTCTGTTGCGCGGAAACTCAAAACACAAACCCCTTTTCCAGAGTTTCTACCATTCACAGAGCGGCCATGACCTCCGACATTTGCGCGCTCAAATTTCAAAGACCCTAAAGCGGCGCACCCGGTTCTTTGCAACACCTGCAGCTGGCGCTCGCCTCCGCCGCATCGCATTTCGTGTTTGTACCAGAAGAGGCTCCCCTTCGTGCTTAGCGTTCGCCGCCAGCATTTCGTGGTAAATATTGCTACACGCGTTACGGTTACATAAGCTGCAGTTGCCGGGAAGCGTGAGAAGCAGTCAGGGAATCTTCGAATGCTATCGTATTCCACTCTTAAAAGCGAAGCTTAGGCGTCCTCCAAATTTTTTATGTCAATGGTCATGTTTAGCTAAAAAAGTATGGTTGCATGTCTGATTGACGCAAGATGTTATTTATTAGACAATGTTGACGACATGTTGACCTGATTGAACACTGTGAGTTGGATGAAAGTTATCACATTATTGCTTCAATTGTATGTTTGATCGTGTGTAGTCGACCTCGTAAAGTATTCCAATAATATTCGAAAAATATTCGGATTTTCGAATTCCGACTACACTCGAACCTCGTTATAACGAAACGGGATATAATGAAGTAAATGAAATTTTCCTTAAAATCCCTATGGAGATCTATGTATGTAAAACCTCTACTTGGACGAAGTGGTATTATTGCCCCGCCAACGGATATAACGAACTCGATTCGTCTCCGGAACTAAGAAATACCTGGCCGTTACGCTCCGAAGACATCGCTTTACGCGTGGTTTGGTGCTAGTTCTCCGCGGCAGTTCAAAGCTCCCGCGTCCTCGCGTCCAGTACGCCGCCGAGCAACACTGGTCTTCCTCGGCCTCCGAGATCTCCCGACGCAGATATGGTGGAGGGGCATAACACCTAGGCCGTGCATTCGCTTCTCCCCGCGGTGCGCCGCGCGGACTAGCAGCTGGGCGTGGTCTCCGAGATTACATTGCCACTGGTGCAGTCTCGGATGCCACGAAATTGCAAGCTCGTTGAATAGACCGGTGCAGAAGCATAAATGTGGATGTCCTGAAATTCCGATGAAAGTCACAGCAAAGTAGCGGTGTTGGGAGCGTAATAATCTACTAGGAGAAAACTTTGTAAACATCATAAACAGCAACGCTTGTACCTTTTGAGCATTGTAACAAGACAACATGAATAAAATCTCTGAAGACGCGCTATGAAATATGGTCTTTCGCGTCATCATGCGTCACCCACGTGCACCCACCTACGTTTTGCACCCACGTAGAGGCTAAGCAGGATCTAGAATTGAAGAGACCACAAAATAATTTTCGAGTGTTTTCTGGTTTTTGAATTGCGTTCGCAGAGAAGCAGCAGCGAGTTGTTGGTCTGGGGTCTAGCAGACGCCAAGTTTTCGGGAGTTATCCCCATCATCACCATCATCATAGCAAAAGCAATATGGCAGCGCCCAGGGAAAGTCAACTGCTATGAACCACACTCGACATGCCGCTGGTGTCCTGTGTGACCTGAGTCCAATTCGCAACAACATCCGCTTTTACGATGTTGTCAGAGAAAGTGCTTCTCTCGAAAGTGCTTTGCCACTTACGGCGGAACGTTCCGATCTGTCGGTGGTTGTGTCACTCTGCCTCGGGCGAGCTGGATCCCGGTGTTAAACAGAGAGTATCCCGAGGTCCTTCGCTCGAGTATTTCATTGCTAACTCTGCAAATAGCCTTGCTGAAACTAAAGTACCATGCTCAACAGAAGAGTTCCAACATCCCTACGTTACGGCCGATGAAGTCCGGGCAAAAGGGAAGAAAGGTGAGCAGATGGACACTAAAGTGACTGTGCCCTTGAGTGCACTTGCGTTAAATATACTAAAAGCTGAGCGTAGAAAGCGCTTGCACGCTTTCTTTCTGCTCCCCCGACGACGTGCTGTAACAAATTAGCGGCCTTCAGCCGAGCACGTCTCTTAACAAGCCCGTGTAGCTGACTGCATCCTAAGCATTTGGAATAGAATTGCTCTAGCCCGAATACTGGTCACTTCGAAAAACAAGAAGTATCAACAAAATTCTATGCCTATGTTGATCTCAATACTGAGTTAGGATGTGATCGTTTTTAATTATTATTATTATTATTATTATTAATGTTGTTGTTGTTGTTGTTGTTGTTGTTGTTGTTGTTGTTGTTGTTGTTGTTTACAATATACTCCGTGCACTTTGTGTGACCCAAGCTGTAGTTGAAACTGCATGTCCAGAAGAAATAATATATATATATATATATATATATATATATATATATATATATATATATATATATATATATATATATATATATAGCAAGATTTGCTTTCGTGTATGATAGAAGGTTTTATTAATTTATAAAAAAATGACTGTGCATATGTGCTTCAAGCTCATTATAGTTATCGGAGCCATTTTATGCTTTTCCAGTACATTTCGAAACATATGGGTGTCAGATGAATGTTAACGATACTGAAGTAGCCTGGTCCCTGTTGAGAGACGCTGGCTTCGAAAGGACCAACTCTGCGAGTGAGGTATACCATTTCAACGTGAAATCAACATCCAGCAGACCATGAAAGTTTTTTTCACATTTCAGGCTGATGTTGTGCTCATCATGACATGTGCCATACGAGAGGGCGCTGAAGGAAAGATCTGGTCGAAGATCAATCAACTCAAAACGCTGAAGAAACTGCGCAAATCCGACAAGTGTGGGCCTCTGCAAATTGGAATCTTGGGTGAATTGTCATGGAAAACATTTTCTAGAAGATTGACATTATAGTGGCTGAAATCTGTAGTATTTATTTACACCAAGCTAGTGCAGGCAGGCAAGAACATATTTTTACTGTCCGTCTTTCTCTCACTGACACTTTGCAAATATTCTTCTACTTCTTCTTTTTCCTGATGTGTATGTATGTTGTAAGACCTGGGGTTTCCAGACTTTTGTTTTATTCTTACTTCATCCTATTAAACAGAAAGATACCTCTTTTGGTTTGCAAAAGTTATTCTACAATATTAACATATTCACTCTGATGTGTGTCACAACAGTTATTATCTCTGTACACTGTGATAATGCAAATCCTTTGTGTAGTGCGTAAGCAACATGCTTGTGAAAAGTAATTCAGCAGAAATAGTTGTAGGACGATTGTCAAAGTCGAACGATAACATCCCTGTTGATCTGCTGAGATATGCTGCTGTGAGCACTTATTGGTTATATCTATTTGTCCGAAGTGTGTGAACGCTGTGACATGCTGGCTCCAGTATCAACCTGCACTACAAACCACATTAAAGACTTTGCAATGACATTTATTGTGACATGGTATCAAGATTAGCCCATCAAGTCACCACCTTCGATTACACTGTCTTCGGGGTCAGCCCAGCTAACTCCACCCAAAGTGTAGAAAGAGCCAAGGAAGGCTTTGCCGTAATAAACACATATGAAAATTTCTTCTTGCCTCCACTTGCAAATGTGATGGCAGCATCTCTATGTTGTTACAGAGAAGCAAAGGTACTTCGAATGACTGAAAGTTGGGCGAGTTGATAGAGATTCAGCTTACAGTTGTGCAGACACGGACACAAGTAAAATTAAAAGGGCGACACAAACGTGTTGTCCTTTTCATTTCTACTTGTGTCCATGTTTGCATGCCTGTCTTTCAGTGACAAGCTAAAGCAAGTGAGTCACAAACAAGCCAGTGAGTCATGACATGCCTGAGGGTTATGACATGTGCCCTACTGGTGGGTAATGGTACACATCTATTCAGACCTCAAAAAGGCTGTAGTAAAGTTATGCCACAGTGAACATGTTAAAGTGCACAACGGAGTACACGGATTAATTGCGTTTTATTCCCTTGCACTTCTCATTTCTTGTATTATGTCTAGACCTGTTGCTGTACCAAAAAAAAAAAAATGTGCAAGAAAGAAAAAGCCCTAATTTCCAACCTGCATACTTCTTTTTATCTTGTGATCATTGTAACATTTGCTCACGGAGTTGTTTTATTACTTTTTTAAAAAATCTGTTATTTTACTCTCATAGCCTACAAGTAGCAGTATGTTGTTGCTTTGTTGAGTCCTGGTTATTTTACAGGTTGCATGGCTGAGAGACTTAAAGAGAAGCTTATAGAGAAAGAGAAGGCAGTAGACATAGTTGCAGGCCCCGACAGCTACAGAGATCTGCCACGTCTCCTGGCCCTTGCCCGTTCAGGACAAGTTGGTGGTATGCTCCTTATTTCTTCTTAGTAATATGGAAGTAGTTGTGTGGCGTATGCTGGTACTTTAATCAAGGAGACATCAAATGTAAGCATGTGCTACTGTGTTTTCCTTTTCCAGTAAATGTTCAGCTGTCTCTGGATGAAACATATGCGGATGTTGTTCCTGTTCGCCTTAATGAGAACTCAAAGTCTGCATTTGTGTGAGTGCATTTTCAGTGTCTCTAAAAACCAAACAGTAATATTTGATTTTACTTCATTTCATTTGTTATTACCTTGAATGCCCGAAGGCATTGCATGCTCTTGAATGGCTTTTGAGGGACAGCCACACTTCATTTGAAGCTTTGCAAATGATAAGAAATGTATTACATACTCAAATGAGCTAGTGCTCTTTCAGTGTGCAGCATTTTTCAAGAAAAACATTTCACAGTGTCGCAACTCACTCTGACCTACCGAAACTACCATACTAACCACCTTTGTTTTGGGAGCCAGTAGTCCATCTCTGCGTGTACTTCCCGATGAAGTGTTAGTGAAGCATTTGGTTCTTGCTTGCATGCATTGAAAGCCTGAAGCGTGCAGAGGAAGAGAAGCGCAAAATGTACAGCACTTGTAAAAAAAAATGAAGCCACTGCGTGTGCAACCACAGCAGACTTCTGGACATTTAGTCAGTGTCCTGTCACATGTACACCACTGAAAGGCTCTGGAAAGGAGGTGGACTGTTCTTCTCATCCACCACAGCTTTCAAAAAGTACCAGAAGCTTAAGAGCTGTGGCACAACATAGTCAAGACTCGACACCATTCCTGCTCCTTGTGGTTTCATTTCTTTAGACAAATGCTCTACAGGATAAACTGAAACACTCATTGGTTTAACTACTCAGAAAAACAGATCAGACAAGTCGAAGTAGTCTTAGAAGAATCTGTGCCTTCATTGTCACAGAAGTATCCAAAACATGCAAGTGGTGATGGAGACACATTACTGCACTACCAGTAGTTCACCTACTCTTGAGACCACAACAAATGCTTGTGCCTCCTACTTATAAACACATGTTTATGTGCTGGTCATTTGTGGTGCAAAATGTGCCTTGAAGCCCAGCGTATGCTGCTGCTGGTCACCGTGATTACTGGTGTGTAGAGCAGTAGCTGCAACTAGAGGTTTTGTTTCACTATGTACGTTATATACAATATATTTGGTGTTATGAAAGTTGCGAGGAAGATAAAAAAATTTGCAGCTTAACAGACAGCCTGCAAACTACAGGTGCACCTCCTAATTGCAGGCACCAGGTAGTATGTATGCTTGCTTAGGTGATGAAGTAATAGTATAAGGTTTCTTCCACACTCCAAACACTTTTGTGAGGAGGTATGGTTTATTTCATGGCGTGCATCTGTGATTAAATTGGCCACCGATGCAGCATGCTGCGCCAAATTCTTAGGTCTCACATCACAGAAAAAACTGCGAGACTGCCATTTGGAGAGCAGGAGTCACTGCTGTGCTTGTTTCATGACTTCATATTAATGATTCATGCACTGGAAACTGCATATGTCTTTTGGGACAACCTCCCACGGTGGTTAAGTGGCTATGGTAATCTGCGACTGAGAAATAGGTCACGGGTTCGATTCTTGGCCACAGTGTGCACATTTCAGTGGGGGGAAAATGCAGAAACACTTGTGCAAAAATTTAGGGCCACGTTAAAAATCTTAAGCGGTCACAATTAATCCTGATATATCCACTAGGGCGTTTCTCATAGCTTCAGTGTTGCTTTGGAGCATTAAACCCCACAAATAGATCAATCAATCAATCTCTCTTTTTGTGCAAGGCTACCAAAAGTTAACCTGAATTCTTTTGTTTTGCAGACTTACATGCAGTTTGCGCAAAATTCAGTTATAACACACAGCGATCATAGATTCACTGCAAACTAACAGCCCATGTTTATCAGTGTGATTAACCATTTCAGTGCCAGGTTTTTTTCGGAGGTGATGCTTCCGCAGCGTGGTTGACCATCCTCCACGTCTTCCTGGAGTGCCGGGAAGCCGAAAGAGACAGGAGGAAACATTTTCCTTTTGCATTCTGCCATTGCGTCCCCCTGCATCCGGCTATATTTCTTGGTGAAGAACTGCTTTTTAAAACTAAAGCACTCCTCACTTTCTTGAAAGATGTCGTGCTACATGTTACAAGCCCATTAATTTCTTAACACACCCTCTTTCCAGAGGATGCCACTACGATAGTTTTCTTTGTATAGCACGTGCCTCTAGGCCCTTGGGTTTCAAGAGCTCTGGTGAGGCAGTAGTGCTCTAGACAATTTTAGCATCTTGCATATTTTGTATATTGCATCACTCTTTTTCAATGCATTTTAGTGTTCATAGTACACGTAATTTGTCATTGCTATAATTTTGTCACACATAGATTTTATGCAATTTACACCAACTCTTTTAGGCGCCTTTACAGCCACGTCACATTAACTTCACAGAACCCATCAGTCCACTGCGAATTCACTAACACTAGCATGGCGCCCTTTGGCCATGCCTGGCCCTTGCGACATCAAACATCATTCATTCATTCATCTACACTGTCTTTCTTTCTTTATTGTCCCCACGTGACTTCCTTCTTCTTCTTCTACGTACAGCAAATAGTGTATGTTTGGTTCTGCAGAAATTGAAGAAAATGACACTGATAATGGCACATGCTCTCTTGGTGTGGTCCTCATATTCCTATTTGACAAAAAGAATGTCAAAAGGAATATGGCAGGGCTGAAATGCAGAAACACACCAGCACGTCAGTGATGCTGAAAGGGTTAATATGTGATTTATATCATCTTTGTTGTGTAATCCTTCATTCCTGTGCTTTTAGCCTTAGTAAAAGAAATTGTTGGGCAAATTGGTACATGTTCGTAACTAAGAAACTGAGCCTAAAATGAAAACAACGACAAGTGAGGTAACTGGACAGTCTGGGCAAGAATTTGTCAGTACATAGCTAAGTGTGTCTGCCAGACTGGACAAGCTTCTCTCTTGCCCTCATCTTGATTTCATGCTCACCTTATTAGCTCTTAAGCTTAACGACCTCATGGGTCACAACTCAGCATTTTTATAAAACTGTCACAAACCTCATTTTTACTAGTGCTTTGCATTAATAACCTTTGTTCGCTTTGTGCTTTAGTTCTTGTTCTTGCATTGACTGCCCTTCTTATGCATTGTCATACCCCAACAAAAGCATTCTAGAAAAGGAAGTGCCTGCAAATGTTTCGGTTGACCATTCACGACTAATTTGTCTACAGGTCCATCATGCGTGGCTGCAACAACATGTGCTCCTATTGCATTGTTCCATTCACACGTGGCCGAGAACGAAGTCGACCACTGGCGAGCATCTTAGATGAAGTGAGAGCCCTCTCAGATCAGGTCAGTGCTGTGGCACCTTAACAAATTCCTCTAGACCACTGGGAGGAATATTATCGTAATTCACTAATTCGGTGTAAAGATTTGTATGGAATAGATATTGGAAAAAATATCATGTTCACCCATGTGTATTCAGCAGTTATAAAGCTTCTGTCTTTGGACCCTAATAGTGGCTACTGATCGTTTCTTGTTTCTTCAAGTTGCACATGCATATGGCTGTAAATTTTCAACCTTTCCACTAGTGATCTGCCAAGTGGCCATTTATCTGCACGTCCTTTAGCACTTGGCAACACTATTCTAAATTATCCACATGTACTCTCAAACCACTCTTAATGCACTCTTAATGGTTTGAGAGTACATGTGGATAATTTAGAATAGTGTTGCCGAATACTTGCAGAGCATCCTGCTACAGGGTTATTCTTGATTGCTTTGCGCAGAAATAATGCTGCATGTTAAGAGAGTAAATGGCAAGTAGGTGCATCAAAGTGTACAAGAGCATTCGAGCCATAATAAGTTAGTGTTTATTGCTATACTGAGTGCCTGATGCTAAGCCAATGCCAGACTGCTACTTCAGATGCCAGCTGAAATGTTACTCAGCTATTTCAGTTCACAGGGGTCTAATATAAGAGAGTTAGGCGCAGATCATGTGTTCAAGTAGTGTAGGTTTCTTGTGATTATGAATCTGAACCAAAAAGTTGATTCAGCCATATGTGAACGACACTTTATGTGTATTAAACCATATCTCAGTGGTCTTGTAATAATCATGCACTTGTAACACTGCCATTCCTTTGTACTGTGCCAGGGTATTAAAGAGGTCACCTTGCTGGGGCAGAATGTCAACAGTTATCGGGACACTTCAGCTGAGAGCCTGGCTCTAATCGAACGTAGCAAGGATGGCCCAGAGATCTTGAGTCGGGGTTTCCGCACCATCTACAAGTTGCCTGTCGGTGGGCTACGGTTCGCCGATCTCTTAGACAAGGTCTCACAGGTGGACAAGGAGATGCGTATTCGCTTCACCTCACCCCACCCCAAAGATTTCCCAGATGAGGTGAGCATAAGACTGTGTGTTAACATTGGGAAGCATATTGTTCAAGTTACCGCTGCAGACAAGTACTCACATCGTGCTTCTGTTTCCTGGAGGTACTCATCACTATGGAGCAACACAGCCAAATTTTAAGATGGTCCATGGTATTAAATGCAGATGTAAAGAAACACTGGCAAATGAGAGACAGAAAGGACAACACAAACTACGAAACGAAATGTTGTACTGTAGCACTAAACAGAAAAAAATGGAGCAACTCTCTGCACTTGCTCAAGCAAGGGCAGCATGAACCCGTCACTTGCATCATTTCTGAAATATGACCTCGTCGTAACTTACACAATTTCCAATTGTTCTGATATTTGTGGTGGACCTTGAACAGGTGCTGGAGGTGATCAGAGACCGGGACAACATCTGCAAACAAATCCACCTACCTGCTCAAAGTGGGAACAATGCCATCCTTGAGCGCATGCGCCGAGGCTACACACGCGAAGCATACCTGGAGCTCGTGCACCGGATACGCGACGTTCTGCCAAGTAAGGCATGCAACCTATGTGTGCTTGGAGATGGTTTTGCCAGATGCACTTTTACAGCAAAATCAATTTTGCATTGTTTTGTTTTTTGTGGGAAATTACATGCACATGGTAAACGTGTAGTGAGGAAGATGCACAGAATAAGGAAAAACATGCAATGTACCTACGCACTTCTACTGTTATACAGTTAAACCTCGATATAATGATGTCGCTAAAATCGGCAATGTCCTTCGTTATATCAAAATTTCCTTGTATTGAAATTCGACCTTTTATGCAAATAAGTACAGCAGCCAATCAATTTTTCTTACAACGAAAATGGCCGCAGAATTTTCAGCATTATCAGGCAGTTGAAAAAAGCAAATTTAAATGAGAAAGCAATGCATTTTGATGAATTTGGCAGTTGGCAACGAATTATATGGTTTCATGCCACGCCGATAATATCTTCACATCGGTGGTATGAATTAAGCGAAGCCAGCCACGCTTTCGCTTGCACTCCGCCCCCGTGGCTGACAGCGTCACCTGCACTGAGACGACGCTATCATGAAAAGTGCCAGCAATGGAGAGCAAATGATTTGTCTGGTTCTCACTCCGGCTGGTCAGCAAAACTCGAGATTACAAAACTTCCAATACTAAACGTGCGGGAAGACAGCTTACATGATGCCACGCCGTCTCAGCATTCCCATTCTTTGCACACGCTGCAATTTACCCCTAAAGCAAGGTGCGCGGCTGCGTATGTTCTCAGCTGTGCTTACAACCATGCGCAGCCACGGCCGAAGCGCGCGCGCCAGGAATCAAGGTGCGCACCAACTTACCCCCCACTCCGACCCCTCGCGCGCTTGATCAAGCTCGCTCCCCTCCCCCTCTTTCCCTATGCTGACATGGGAAGGCAGCACTCGTGAAGCCACCATCTTTCTCGTCTCACCCTTGCACACTTTCACTCGCACCTAATCCACACAGTGCTCGGGGCACAGTAAGATGTTATCGCATTTGGACTTTATGCGGAACATCATGCGGCTCCACTTCAGCGGTCGCTCTTATCACGTGGCACACAATTTGAAAGGTGCGTTTTCATGCAGGCACTTGTAATTCAATCATTTGACCATCTGCATCTGCGGAAGTTCCTATTTATTGTCTCGGCATTCCTTTGTGGCGGCAGTGAAATTTCGTTATATTGAAATTGCATGCAAACACACTGTTATATTGAAGTTCTAAACACATGGTGTTGTATGCACAAGAAATTGCGAAAAAGTTAAATACTTCGTTATAGCAAGAATTTTATTGTACGTGTTAAGTTCATTATATCAAGGTTTAATTGTACATTTTCCTTTGCTCTGTGTCTACTCATTTGTGCCTTACAATGTGCACCTAAACAGTGTGATCAAACCTGCCTACATCATTAATCTAGAGCTTGCAATTCCGTTTAATATGCTCCAAGCCTTGGCCAACTCTGTGTCATGTTGAATATGCTGGTTCTCATCAGATCATGGAGGCTAAGCAGCATTGTGCTTGCTTAGTCTTTGAGAGGGTGAGTACTTGCGAACACTGTGTGCTGATGGCTTCCCTGCTTCTGTGGGACATTTGGGTGTCCACCTTGAGTGAGATATTTACCCAATTTTTAACACACACTATAAACATTATTAATAATTAGTAATACTCCAAGTCATATTCTATTGCCAATGTGCAACCTAGTTTGCTACCACTGAAATGAAAGCTGCTTGGATGTTTACTGCTAAAGAGAATTAAGTTGGCTGCAGGCAAAGTATCTGTGTAAACATACCTCATCATGCAACTGGTGTCCCCGGCTGAACATTTGAGTCTCCCTAAAGCACTACCACGAACAGATATACTTGAAAATTCTGTTCACAGTAACACCACAGGTGGCTTTTGTAGCACACCACAAGTTGTTACTGCGCCCTCCTGTCATATGCTGTATCTCTTTCCTGTTCTACCTCAGATGTGGCCCTGTCTAGTGACTTCATATGTGGCTTCTGTGGTGAGACTGAGGCAGCCCACGAGGAGACCATGTCCCTTGTAGACCAAGTGCAATACAGCGTGGCCTATGTATTCCCTTACAGCCTCAGAGAAGTATGCGTGCTGTCAGCATTGCCCATCTTTTTCTTTATTTTTTGTAACCACGGTTTGTAAACTAACAGAAACTCATTGTCCTTTCCTTGAACAAGCTCACGGAAAAAAATTCAATTCAGGTTCAATGGGTATGTGAGAATGTATGTGAAGCAAAGTTTTGTATAATGTTTGTGCTGAAGTTTATTGATGTTCAAGCTTACACTGGTGTGCATGCTTAAGAAATGGCACCTTCACCTGGATGTGTCTTGAGTACACAAGTTGTTCACGTGAAGTTCCCATAGATTCCAACATGTGCTCTGGAACTGCATAACTTGTTTGCACACAAGTACACTTACATGTTTCGCAGCAGAACATTTACGTGCCTGTTCAGTGAGGTGAGATGCCTCTTCTTGGATTCCACTTCCATGGCAGTTAGAATGCAATTCAGTGCCGTGGCGTGCACCCACCGCTAAACCCTCACTGTCAATGCACAAGTAGGCGCAGCTGCACTAAGTGGTCACGGGACCTACTAGGCGAGGAAACGGCAAGAAAAACCAAACTCCAGGAAACAAGCAAAGAAAGCTTCATTTTAATACATTGAAGTTGTCTATTCGGGCAGATAGCCAGTGGCACAAGTTGTCTACTCAGCAAGACAATGACCGACACATACCTGAGGGCCTAGGTTGTCTCTATATATGTGTTGTGAAATATATCCAGCAAGGAAACTGTGCTTGTCTAGCATCCAACTTGTGTACTCGGCAAGACAACCGTCAGCACACACTCAGTTGCCCAAGTTGCCTATACATACAGTCAAACGCCTTTATAAGGAAGTGCTCAGGACCTCAAAGATCCTTCGTTATACAGGTAACATTGCTGTAATGGTCGTGTACCTTACTGCTTGCACTAGAGCCGGCAAACTACGTTCAACGAAAGAAAAAATTTATTTCACATGAATTCAGGAGAGACTTAGTGAAAAAAGTTTCTAATTTTGTTGTGCACACTTTGTCTGACAGAATGTGCAACTGCAGCCCAACCTTATTGCAGCCAGGTTCACGGAATGCTCTGCGGTGCAACGGGAGCTATGCAAAGTAGAGCTGCAGATTGTCAAGTGCCACTATCGCTTCTCTTGGTGTCAAAATTCTTGGATCGTTTACAGGGTCTTAATTACTGTTGCCTTCATTGACATTTACGTCCTAATTTGCCCTAGCTGGCTTCGAAGACTCTGCCTGCCGGTTTCAGTAACGGTTACGTACATCATTATGTTCTCATCAACTGTGGAGTATTCGTCAGCAATCGTACCTGCTGATGCACTGAAACGAGCAGCACATGAATTGAACGATTCCTGGCGCAGTGCAGCAGGACCACTTCCGAGATTGGCACGCTCTTCAATTGCGTCGCTAGTGCTACTATTGGCCCTAGCGAAAAGTGCGCCCTGGTGATGTTTGCCGAGAGCAGTGGCAGCAATGCTACGGGGCGTTCATTGTAAAGCAAGAAATCAGCTGTTGGGGATTCCTGAATTTCTTCTTTGCACAGACAAATTCGTCGTTGTGGTCTTTGCTATAGAGGTGTTCACAATGCATAAGAAAGCTAGGAATTCTGCTGGGACTTAATCAGCACTTCACTATACAGGTAATTTCACTATTGAGGCATTCGCTGTAGAGGCATTTGAGTGGATACTGTATCCACAAATACATTTGGTGTGGCAACAAGAACGATTAGGTACTAAACCTCAGGGAAAGCAGAACACACACTTTTAAAGCTTCACTTTAAGTTAGTGCTTTGTAAAATGTGTTTGCCCAATAGTAAAAAAAAAAATTAAATTATGGGGTTTTACGTGCCAAAACCATTTTCTGATTATGAGGCACGCCGTAGTGGAGCACTCTGGAAATTTCGACCACCTGGGGTTCTTTAACGTGCACCTAAATCTAAGTACACAGGTGTTTTCGCATTTCGCCCCCATCGAAATGCGGCCGCCGTGGCCGGGATTCGATCCCGCGACCTCGTGCTCAGCAGCCCAACACCATAGCCACTGAGCAACCACGGCGGGTGTTTGCCCAATAGTATGTTGCTCTTATCAACCAATTTACATGATGTTGTATGTGGGGTATGTAGGTGACAGAAAAAGCAAAGCATTACGAGCGTAAACGTGCAATTTGTCATCATGTGGACAGTTGGCACTAAATCTTTATGAAGGACTGGTTGTCATGTGCACTGTCTAAGAATTGTTCATTGTGTCTTGAATAGATTTATATTGCAGATGACATACTTGTACAGGTTACATAATAAACTAACTGATTACAAATAAAATTACCTCATTAAAAGCTGTAATTGTTTACAGTAACCAATTACTCACCCACAAAATTTAGCAATTACTAAAATGTAATTGATTACTTTTACGTTACTTTCCTTCAACCTTTTATTAACATTGCACAGGTAAAGTAAATAGAATAAGCTGGCCTGACTGTTCCAGTGTGTTCATTACAACCCTAGCTAGTGCTTATTGTTGCTGGGGCTAGAGGAAGGCGCTACCGATGAGCGTTATTGAAATGTCCCGTATGTCATTCCAATATTTACAAATTTTTCTATATAGTTCTTATGGGATGTGTATTTATTATGTGTATTCTATTGTAATCGTAATTCTATTGGATGTGTAATTCTATTAAGTAAGTAGGAAGGGCCAGTTAAAAATATAAAAATCACGCATACATGTTCCCTGGCATCAACATTCTGAGTGCCCATCGCTATGGAGCCATAGAAGCACTATTACAATTTGTTGAGCAACGTCTGGTGGACCTTCTGTTCTCATGCCTCACTAGTTAGCCATTTTTACTACTGATTGTAACAAATGCCAGCAGTAATTAACGTCTCTCAAAAAGGCAGTCAAATCTGCAATGTAATTTAAATTGCAAGAATAGTTGTATAGGATTCATGTAGTGGTGGGGGACAGATAGAAACATGTGTATTTGCGGCCAAATACCTCATTCTTTATCACAGAATTTGTAGGCTGCACTAAGTGAATAAGAATTGAGCAGAATTTTTTACCACCTATGAAGCTGCTTAAAAGTTATTCCAAAAGCGGGAGAGAAATTTATTATAAGAGAACAGCTGAGAGGTCGGACTTCCGAGGGAGCTGTGCGGATCTGCAAGCCTGCCAAATCTATGTGATTGAGGCTCAGCTCCAGGGCCCTAACTGTGGGAAGGAGGTAACCCATATACATGTTTTCGTCCCTTTGAATGATGTCAATTGCTGACTGGCAGCATTCTGCTGTAGTTCCCACCAAGTCCAACTGTTAAAGGTGTGTCACCTGTAGCAATTTGTTTCGTCAATAAATTAACTGGTTACCAAAAAAAGTAATTGAATTGCAGTGAACCTTACTGGGTAAACAAAGTAATCTTTATATTATAAGACAGAAAAATAATTGATTACAAGCAATTGATTACATGTAATTCCTTACATACAAGTATGGCAGACTTGTACTGTATCTGGTGACTAGAAGTTGGTATAGGCTTGGTTTCATGCTTTCCAAGTAAGATCATTTGATGTTTTATTCGATACAGTGCTGTTTGACTTTATAAACACATTAACATTTCTTGACAGCCAATGTTTTCAAAACAGATCTTTCCAGTGTTCTCGCATTATTTATTTTTCAATTCCACTGCTCGCATTGTATACCAGCAAAAGATCTCAGACAGGTTTTCACTCATAAGAGAGCTTCTGATCGTATTATTGAATTGTGTATATTGTAATTTTGTGAAGAGCTGTGCAAACTGGCTCCAATCTGTCATGTGTTGCGATTACAGTATTTATTCTTATAGTTTAATAGTCTGTGTTGAATTAAGAAAAGGACTTAAAATATTGTGTCGCACCTGGTCGACTTGCGCGCTTTCTGCACTCTTGCCACTTTGCAGAAAACGCATGCCCATCGTCGCCTTGAAGATGATGTCCCACTTGATGTCAAGAAACGCAGAGTTGCGCAAGTGTTATCCGGCTTTCGTCGTCATGCGAAAGAGCTCTTCGAGCAGCAAATTTCAACACATCAGCTCGTCCTGGTGGAAGGAGTTAGTATGCTTATTCCTTATGCGAAGTTTTGTAGAACAACAGACTTTGAGCACCTGCAGTTATGAGTGTTCCTTAGTGGACGAAGAGCAATTCAGAACTCGCTCAGCAGAAGCATCTTGGATCAGTGCTGTCGACGGCTATTTCTGAAGGAGTCCTGACATGAAATTTCTGAGTTGTTGTTCTTGCTCTCACTAATGCCATCAGCACATATCAGGCTCAGCAATTGAGTAAAACATATTTAATTTTGATGGTAGTGGGGCCAGCCAGATTTCGGCAACTACATATGAACATTGTGATGCGGTAGCCTTCGTAATAGCATTAAGTTACACTGGTTTGCGTGAGACCATTCACAAACGCGGGCACATAGTAAAAAACCTTGCATATGCACGAATGTCCTGTCACTTGCCTGAGTGCCTCATATTCATGTGGCAGCACTCTTGGAACTACAGCCTGACATTGCTTTATGCTCCCCTGTCCCAACAGTCAAATTGAAAAATAACGGCTGCAATTAATGCTATAATTAATTTCTTACAGTGTTCCTCCACTGCTGTTACTTAGAGTTCTTGATGTTGGATTAATTGTCACAGATCAAAGCTGGCGAAAATGGAAAAATATATAGTATTAGTACAATGTTTGTGACACAGGCACTTTAATTTGTTGATAGCAGATTTGTGCAGTAGTATTGCTGTGAAACAGTACAGATTATGCTCTTATTTGCCTCAGTAAGCAACGAGAGCCTTACAAGTGTTTGACAATCACTTACTACCTGCCTGCCAAATAATATAATAGGTTATGCAGGAGGCGTTGTTTTGAAGATATCTATTCTTAAACAGCTTTTTATATCAATTAAAGCAGTAAATGCACCCCTCTCCCCCTCCCCTCTTTTGCTCATTTAGATTTAGAAGTGTACACAGTTCACAGGTACTGTATTAGCACAAATATAATGTGAGTGTTGCTTTTGTTTTTGTTGTGGTTTCAAAATTTTCTAGCCTCAGAATGCGCCTCACATTACACTATTCAGGTTCTTGGCATGTATAATCTTTTTTTTCTTAGAGAGAGAGAGACCCAAATTTCGTGTTTGCATTATATTTGTGGTCGCGTTATTTACATGCCAATACAGTATTTATTTTTTCTTAATTCACTTATGCCCGCTCCCCATTTCCGCACTTTTTTTTACTACAGGATAGCCGACGTTCGCCTGAAGACATGGTTGGCAGAAATGACAACAACGTTAGGGTTGTATTTCCAAAGATTCTTGTCCCAGAACACCCATCATCTTCAGTGAAGAAGCAGATTCAACCAGGCGATTATCTAGTTGTTCAGGTACTCCCACTGTCATCAGAGATTCTTTCTGTGACGGCAACCGGCAACCGGGATGCCATTTGCACATTTCCCTAGAAGCTTCTTGTACTGGTTATTCGTAAATAGGAGCACCAGGTAATGTGACTCATCCTGCTAAACCCCACTTGCTCATTAGTGCTTGTATTTTGCACAGAAGTAGCTTTCTGCAGTGACTTTAGTTTAATACACTACATCTGCAGGCATTACCAGTTTCGCCTACAATAAATCTGAATTGTGTGTCTGCAGCAATGCCACTAAATTCTTTTTTTTTTAATTCTGCTGCAACATAATGTTAATGCCATCCGTAATGTCAGCAGACAAAATACCATGTTCACTGTAGCCATGACAGATGATGCCACCAGTTTGTTGGAGTGAAATTAACATGTCCTGAGTGACAGACGATGTTCACTTGGATTTATTGTTGACCAAACTGGTAAATAATGCCTGTAAACTTTGTTTTAAACAAAACTAACTACAAAATGCAACAGCCCCTGCACAAAATTTCAGCGCGAACGAGCAAGCATTTTGGCAGGAAGAGTCATGTATATCTGCCACTGCTATTTATGCAACAGTCTGTCCTTCACTTGCAATTTACTTTGTGGTGCACTTCATTTGTTTTCAGATTCAAGACTGCTCAAGCCAGGTGCTCAAAGGTGTACCTTTGTATGCCACTTCTCTGCAACAACATATGGCTGAAGAACGGGAGCATGTGCGCTTAAGACACATGTAGTCGCTGTAGCTTCCTCACTGCTTATGACTACAAAAATCTGCGGTCAGGCTTCCTAGTGGCACTTCAATAAAGCTTATTCATGCGCATGCCATCTGTTTTCTGTGTGCATGCTTACATGCACTACACCTAGTACCAATGTAGACCAACGTTGGGAGAGCATTATTTGTCCAATGTAGGGTCAGTGTGGCACACTGTACACTGTTAGGTGTACACTGGCACTGCTTCCTATGCTGGTATGGGCGTATACCTAGGGTTGCCAACTGTCATGAATCTAGCAGGGCAGTCCTGACTTGACCCATTCAGGAAGACCAAATGTTTCGACTTTTGCATTTCTTTTGCTGAATGACAACCAATAAACCAGGTTTCCTTTCTATAATGCTGACAACTTAGTTGCACACTTTTGTCTTCTGTTGCATTGTCCTTGTCAGTTCATGAATTTGATTTCTGTTGCTTTACAGAAACCAAATTCACAAACTGAACAACTACATTTTGCACGAATGTAGGGACATCTAGGGAAATTCCCCATCTGAGTTAGGAGAAAACTGGCTTTGGAGGTTGACAGCACTAGGCTCAGTTACGATCGCATGCGATTGCTTTGAAGTGGTTGGATGCGGTGAGACGTCTTCCTTCAATGCCACCAAAGAAACGTAAGGTTGGTGAAACAGACAAGTAGCGTAAGAACACCGAACTAATACGGAAATGTCGGCGTCCCAAGAAAGAAGATGAGCAACAGGAAGTAGGTGGTAAACAGAAACAAACGGAGGAGCAAAAGATAGAAGAGAGGTGACGTTTAGCAGCTGATCAGCAATGGGAGGGGGGGGTGGGGGTTGCAGGGCATCATTTAGTGAATCGCAAGCTCAAGCCATTCAAGAAAAGGAGACAGCGACACCGGGAATGCAGGGCTCAGCTTCGCCAAGACGAAAAGCAACGCAAAGTGGCTCAGGATAAGTACATTAATGGCAACTTCATTGATTATCACTTTGGTTAGTCTTGCTCGATATGTGACAGACTAGTTTCAAGCAGATGTGAAGAAAAATTCTGCAGAAATTCTAAGAATTCTCTACAAATGCGTAAGCATTCTTTGGCACCAGAAAAGCAATGGGTAGACATCCATAATATAGGAAAAGCAAGTAAGCAAAAACAACCGAGGCAAAGAATGCTTATGCATTAGTAGACAATCTCAGAATTTCTGTAGCATCTTTTGTTAAAGCAGACTTTTTCTGATGAAAAATTCGGCCTGACATAATCGCTCGTTTTAGGCGACTACTTGTCACCTAATACATTTTGTCCTTTCAATTTGTTGCGAGACTTGTACGATTAGTTTCCCAGCAATTTCCCTCAGTCCCTTCTGGCCACGTCATTCAGTGCTTCAGCAGCTTCACCCTCAGCTGCGTTAGTCACAAATACATTGAATGTGATATGTTTGTTGGTTTGTTCTAATTATGGTCTCCCAAGGTCAATCTCGGCGCGCGTTTGACCTTCAGCCGCTGATGCGCAAGTGTGGTGTGACGTCACGTCACGTGATCCGCTACGGAGAAACGTTGCAGCTGCGCTCGCTCGAGCCTCGCCGCTGCGTACCACGTGATTAGGCGAGGCTTGAACAGCTGCTTCGCCGGCACTTGGTCGCTCGGTCTCGCCATGGGTGAAGCACGCGTCGGTGTGAGCGCGTCAACTCTTCGCCGCAGGCGCCAGGCCGAGTCTGATCACCCTGCCGATATAGCTCGCCGGGAAAAAGCACTGAAGAAGAGGCGTGCTAAATTAGCGACAGAGACAGATGAAGAGCGAGAAGCTCGACTGGAGAAGAAACGTAAATATGACCGAGACAGGAAGGCTAGAAAGTTGGCGGCAGCAGCAGCAGCAGCAGCTGCCGTTAACGCAGCATCGACCTCGTCTTCTACGGCAGCTTCGCTTTCTGGTGAGACAGAATCGATGATGTGCCTGCATGTATGTGTGTATTTTTCGTTTGCGCATCTGTCGGGCAGTGCAGCTTAAAAACTTCACGACAGTTTGGAAATGGGCTAGTAGGCCTTCGCTCTACTTGACTCTTCGCGCAAACTACGATATACAAGCTGAACAGATGCGTAACGGTGAAGAGATCGAGGAACAACCTACGGTAATGTGTCCGTCTGCCGTTCAATAACAAGCATGTGAATAACTACAATTTGTGGATTGCTGAAGGGAGCGAAAGTACAGTTAAGCATTCCGTGATACACTGGAAATTTATTGTTCATGTGATTAAGACTTCTGTCAGATTGTTAAAAACACGTAAGCGTGGTAATAAAATAATTGAAAGGCCAACAGCACAACACGACTACACCACCGGGAAACGAAAATTAGCGACTACCATAAAAAACCAAGCCCCGCCACTAGGCAAACTGAACTGCGTTTTCAAATCACGGCTATGCACCGCCTTCGACCGACGCGCCATAGGCGAACGAAGAAAAAACAGGTATCGGGCATATTGCAAAGTCAGAGAAAAAAAAAATGGGGGCACCATTGCTTGTTTCTTCACAATGACAGTGAATGATTTTATTTTTTTTTATCAGCAACGTCCAGGCAATGGTGGGAAATTGGCATTCGCCATAATTTTGCGCCACGGAGACTGAAAGATTCATGTAAGTTGGTGTGCCAGATTGTTGTAACACGGGACGTTATATGTGGAGCACGTACCGAGCATCACTTAATCACTTTTACGAAAGAACTCGAATGCACTGAACCACGACCTACTGGACTGAACAGGCCGCAGTGGACCATGCACGATTGGCATGGCCACTATGTCCATGACCACGTCCAACATCAGACATATGCACATACGATCACAGCGCCACGGTGCCACGCTCGACTCGCTGGAGGAGTGTCACAGGTAGCACTCCTCTATTCTAACCTTGTTTGCCTGTTGCGAGCCCAGTCGGCCCAGTCGAGCTCGATCTGTGAGCTCAAGCCTAAGACACGGCAAAGAATGTTTAACGCCGAGCCGCGGTTACCGCGGGTCCGTGCTTGTCGGCTTGCAATTTCAACAAGTGCCAGAATAATGATTCTACTGTCCCAGTGGTCATGCTTAGCTTGCAACTGTGATAAGTCAGCGCTTTTGTGATAGTTTTTCGGGAAGTGGCGTGTGAGACTTTTGAAGTTGTTTGTGTGCGTACTTAAACAGTGCGGTTTCGCGAGTCAAGTGAGTGCGCTTGTTGCTGTTGTCACGCGCATGTTAGTGTCTTGTGGTGAAGCTCCGACTATGGCATCGCATTGGCAGTTTCAAGTTCAACTCTTCTTCGTCCATGTTGACCATTGACCATCATTCTGAGCGTCGTGAATGTGATTTGATACCCCGGTTACTTCGCATCATGTCCGATTCGCTCGTCAGCAGCGGCACCGGATCATCAAGCCCGTTGAGCACGCTCAGGCAGTTTAGGTTACGAAAGAGATGTTCGCAGCAGAGTCCTGCCTCCGAACAATGTCCATCGCAGAGCAACGAGGGCCAGAATCATATGCATGGTCATCCTTCTGCGCTGGGCCGAATCGAAAGTTAGTTTGTCAACTTTTGGGTGCTTAACTGCCGACGAATATCGAGTGTTGTGCGTGAATGTAAGAGCGGCTCTGTATGTTGATTTGCAGATGATACTGCCAGCCCCGGCGGGACTTCTGAATCGGCACTGAAGAGACCTGGCCGGGACTTGGTCAAAAGGCGAGCGACGTTGTACTCTCCTATTTGAATTAGCATCGTGCTAGCGTTGACAACTTGCTCTTGAAGCGTGTTTGCTTGTTGTCTTGCATGAACGGTCGCTTGCTGAGGGCTTGCGAGCCCCTAAAGTGACGGAAAGGACACGTTTCATTATAAGTGTATGATAAAGCAGTACGATAAACGCAACTCGTTCTCGTATAATATCAATACTCCAAGAATAATACTGCCACATAATTCACACATTGTAATTTATGAAATACATAAAACCATTTACATACATTCAACACAGGTTAGTTAAACCGTTGTTATTTTGTTGTCCTAATAGATATGAAAAAAATAATTCCGTGCCTATTTCTTTTTTCTTTTTTTTTTTTTGCACATTGACTGCAGTGCACAAAAGACTCGGGGCACACAACCAAGTGGCTCAAAAGTCAACTTGGAACAAAGTTCATCAACATCCACCGGAGTTAAGCGAAAGCTTTCAGAACGCAGTGGAGCATCCAGAGGATCAGGACAGCCTGCTCGCAGTGCCTTAAAAAGAACTATCAAGGAAGAGAAAGAGAGCAGTGAGGAAGACAGCTCGGATGATGAGGACACGAAGTATATGACTGACAAAGAGAAAAGTCTCAAGCAGATCATTGAAGAGTTCAAAGAAGCTGATGTTATGGTATGTAGCAACATGGATAGTTGTACTACTTTGTGCTGTTGTGAGCAAAATTTACAGACCCCCCCCCCCCCCAACAGTTTTCAAACCGCGATTGGGCATCTATTGATGGAATAGTTACCATTGATTCTAGTTTCAAGGCATACACGCATGCCTGAAGAACATCCTCACCTGGAAAGGGTGACAACTTTGCTACCTATATAAAAATGGAGGTTAAAGGAATGGTGACATGATATTTCGAACTTGTCATGTGTTTTGTGTTAAGTGAAGGTCCACGTCCTCTTACCTGCCTCCCCCCCCCCCCCCATATATATATCAATAATATTTGGCCAACTTCAGAGTGCTCAATACAATTTGCTATAATACTTTCTACGAACCAGTCTTGGTATTGCTATCTAGGAAGTGGAAGTGTCAAAGTCATGATGCACTGGCTCGCTTTATTCTTGCAATTGTTGTGGCTGCCATAGACAAGCACAGAGAGAAGAAATTCACATGGAACTCTTTTTTTATTAGCCATGTCATACGGTCTAGCCTTGTTGTTACATTACATCAGAATATTTTGCTTGATGTCGTGACACCACGATAATTTCGATGACACCAGGACCATCATTTCGAGACCAACCTTAGTATGAAATTAAAATACCTTGCTAGCGTTTCTCAACCTTCATACTTGCCAAATGTCATTTTTGTACATGTTAAGAGCATGTAATAAAGCATCTACAATTCGAAAAAATATTTTTCAGTATTTCCTTAAAATTAGAGACAAGAGAGGGGCAGGGCATTGGTCATTACTCTTGCACATGAGTGAGTGAGTAAAAACTTTATTGAAAATAAAGTAAGGCATGATGATTGGAGGTTATCACGGTGTTGTGAGCTGCATTGAAAGCAAAATGCAGGAGGTGAAATGGCATAGGTTTGGGTGAGTTAGTCATCTATCTTGACAATCAGTGCAAGCATGACGACACTTGCGAACAAGGCAAGGGCAGCGTGAAATGTTCTTTGAGTGCCACTTCCACACACAAACTTTCTTTGTTGCCTTTTGTCTATGTACCTTCTTTCTTTCCATGTTACTTCTATACTCAGTTGCACTATTATACATGCCCTGGGTGCATCGCAATACATACCTAAGCTTGTGTGGTTGAATAATTCTTAATTGGAAGCTCAGAGCTTTTTTTCGTCCTTGTCCTCATCCCTGGGCTGGTTGTCAGGAAAGCAGTTCCCATGTTCCTCCTCCTACTTGTCCTTTGTCTGTCTCACTGACTGCACCAAAATTAAGATCAGTACCTGCTTTGTTAATCTTTGTTGATGGCTGTAGAACACATCCTTGTTGCTAAAGTATTCAGTATGAAGTCGTTTGCATGGTTGATATTGCCCTGTCGCTGAACTGCATTTTTAGGTTTCAAGCGGTCGTGTTATTTGTAAAAATGAGTCATTGACAAATGTACTGGTACTTGTGAGCATTCCTAAGCAGCACAGTAACAGTGTGAGTATGCACACTAAAGAGTGATCAACCAGAGTAGGTGAACTTACATAAAAGAAAGAACTTGTACATCGAGCAAAATAATCACACAGCCGAGTCATAAAGAAGTGCTAATAAAGCAGCCAAAATGCCATGCATCAGACGAATGTAAGAGAACAAAGTATTCATGATAATCAGCAATATGCATGTACAGCACACCAGATGATACAGTCATAACAGTTTTGTATTGGTTAAAAGAACACGTGGTTTCAGGCGTTCAGTTTGCAGTCAACACAAATGATTACATAAGCATCCCACTGGTTGATTGAAGATCTAGAGTCGGGACTTGGAGTCATGTCTCTGGTCAAATTTATTACAGATAAAATTTACATGAAAACCCCGAGTTGTCTTTCTGTAGTGAGTGCACACAGTTTTATACTATATGAAACTCTTCTGTGTGTTGCAGGAGGCGCATTTTAACATCAGCACACAGGTGTTATGCACTGTATGGAAATATGAGTTGGTGTGAAGAATTAGCTTTCTGTGGCGTGCAAAATGGTTCCCTCTAATGTCAATTACTATGTGTTTCAGGCTCTGCAAGATGCTTTGGTGACATGTAAATGGGACGTCTGTGAGACGCGTGCCTATTTGCTGGAAAATCCACCCCGTCGGATGGCTCCTAACCCATATCGCAACGCACAATTCAATATTTTTCCCTCGTCTGGCAGCCGAGATGTGGATTCTGACAGTGAAGAGGAGGGAGAAGTGACACCTCAGGTATGTCCTCCAAGCAGCAGTGGTGAGCAAGTTGCCCTTGGTGATCATCCTAGACAATAGTGATGCTTGCTTTAAGTTTTCAACCTAAGTGAACGGGTGTCTGCTCTTGGGTGACCAACACTCAGGTACACTTTTTCTTTAATTCTAAGCTTTCATGCTAATGCTTATGGGCAGCCAAACGGTGCTGCAATAAAACATTGTATTGGGACATTTGGTCCATATCAGTTTTACGTAAAATCATAATGATGAAATATGGACGAAAGGAAGCTGCGTATATAACAGATGAGTGCAGAGGCAACAGAACTACATGCATCTCTCTTGTTTATGTGCCTCCAATTTGTTCACATTTCGCTGTGCAGTTTTAGTTCAGAAGGATGGTTCGATGGACGTTTTATGTGGAGTTTTTACGTGAAGCTAATATGTATTTTGGGAGCTTGTGAATGGTAATGTTTTTTTTTTTTTTTCAATGTATTGAAAATTGACATTTGGGAAAGAGTCTCGACATCAATTTCAATGCTGAATATCTGTATATTTCTAAGGAAGTTAAAAAACTGAAGAAAATGTTAAATAAAATGCAAAACCTGAATTAAATTGCTATAAAGTGCACATAGTCAAACATAAAGCTATAATTAAGCAGTACTTGCTACTGAAAACAGCATTGGATGCAAGCTGCTTAATTGCAGCATTCCCATGCATCCAGTGAGTGTCTGTTTAATAATACAATATTAAGTTTTTTAATTTATGCAAATAGAAAAGGCAGACACTTCATTTGTAATGAAAAAGAAGGAAAACTCTGTTTAAAAAGAAAACTATCAATGATAAGATAGATTATAGTTGCCAGTGAAACTTGAAATTGTGTTTCAACTGTGTCAGTCTCAGGGCCAGTCCAGTCTCAAACCTAAATTTAGTGTATCTTGCACTGGTCTGTTGTCACATTTTCACATTAAAATGCAGGAGACAGTCATTACAAGGAATGAACCACCAGTGAAGAACACAACTGGTGGCCTGCCCAATCCCGAAGCTCCCAGCGACACTGATTTGTGTAACTCACAAAAGACAGTGGAGCTTCTGCCAGTGAATGCGATAAAGGTTGAAGTTGTCAGTGATGACGAAGAACAGATTGACGGTGATGTCCACGGTATGACCAGTGACAGTGATGAAAGTGATGAAGAAATACATCGCAAACCTGTAAAGGTTGAACCACACATTATTACGGGCTTCTTGGACAACGCTTCTTCAGATGAACTAGTTACAATCTCTGTCTGCCAACCAAAGGTTGAAGCTGTTGAGGAAAACAGGCCACATGAAATGTGGAAGACTGTGGTGGGTATTTTCTATCTCTTACTTAAAGGCTAACTGTAGTGAAATGTCACTTTGGTTTAAAATACTATAAAGGAGTTTTAGCAGTAGTAATATTGAAGCAATCTTGGCAGAGCTACAGGGTGGGTAATTGTCTTTTTCTCATTAAAAGCCTTTAAGTAACACCTAAGCAAATGTTGCGTGCTCCTGGTGGTTAGTGAATTTGATGCAAATCTTGCACGTCGCCTCTGAGAGTTTAAGCATGCCATAGGCACTGCTTAACCTCAGATGTCAGGCCAAGGAGCTGCGTTGTTTCTCAACCTTCATGGTTCTGCATTATTTTTGCCGAGCAGTAATGGTGGCGCTTTTATTTTAGTATTTTTTTTTAAGTTTCAGTACTTAATTTTTTTTATTTTGCAAGTTTTCATGACACATTCACTCATATTTCAAGCTTGAAACTTTGCACAAAGGCTACTCTATACTTCTGCTGTCTGAAGCTAGGCCTTTATGCAGTGCAAAATTTCTTTGCAGTTGACCTTCTAGCTTCCGAAATTCCAGCTTTGGTGGAAAGGCTCTAACAAACTGATGCTGTTGAATGAAAGAACAAAACAGTACAAAAACCATAAGCACTTCGAGTAACATCCTGTCATCAAGTGTTGTACAACACTGCAATTTCCCTAAAGCATGTGCCTCGCAAATACATATATCTGAACAGCGCTGCACTGTGTAGTGTGTACACGAGTAGTGGTAGTGAGATGTGTAGCAAATGTAGAGGTTGCTATATCTGTGAGAATGCTGTTGAAGCACTGCTTTCTTTGACAGCTTCCTAACATTCATGCTGGAAATGGCACTTTGTCAGCATTGCTGCACTGGGCTTGGTCTTACTTGTTAATTTAAACAAACAAAAAGTAGCTTACCATAGAAGGTAAACATTCTTTTTGTTTAACATTCCACAGACTATTTTCACTAAAAATAGTGAATGTTAAAGGCAGCTCTATTTATGGAACTCTCATTGTTCCTTGTGTAATTTTTTTCCAAGCATAGGTTTGTTTATGAAAAGTTCTTGCTTTTTCTAAAGACAACCTTTTGGAGAAAACAGCACACAAATTTGTGTTATGAAATAGGATCTAATCGCTTTGTTGGTTGGATGTTACCATTCTTCAGACTAGCCAACGAACACCAGAGGACGTGGTTGGTAGAAAAGGCAACAATGAAGAATTTATACTCCCCACGGGTCATGTCCCAGAACACCTGCCGTCTTCAGTCGAGAAGCAAATCAATCCTGGTGATTTTGTGGCTGTTGAGGTACTATCACTGTTGTCAGTGTCTCTGTATCTCTCTAGAAATAATTTGCAACTGCTCCTTAGCTTCGTGTTTCAACATGGTAGCTGTTTATATATACAAGCACCACCGCATTCAGTATAAACTGCAACAAACGAGCCGATGCCGCAGTAATGCTCTCGAGAAAATAGTGAAGGGTCTGCCATTACAGCAGTGCGCATACCCCCTGCTTTCTATCATCTGCCTTCTTCGTGGGACAATAATACACTGGTCTGCTGAGCAGCTGTCACTTCATCGCCAGAGAAAAAGGGAGGGAAAAAAATAAAGAATGAGAATAGTTACAAAGCTAAAGCAGTGGTGCAGCCATGACAAAGCACACTGTGCTAAGGGCTAAGAATGTCCGCACTGCTCTGTCCGCGCTGCGTAGACTATGGAAAGCCCTGGGGTATGGGCGTTCTGGAATGGCGAAAACCTCTCCACTTTTTTGTTCTGAGCATCACTGCGACCACGGCTCGCACATTGCAGATTATATTGAACATGATAGTAGCTACAGCGCATCTAAACTTCTATAGGCATTTAGTACATTGAATGATCAGGACATACGAGTCAGAGTACATAATTGCAGCATTTTTTACAGCGAATAATGTAAGAAAGAGCACGTAAGATGTAGGCAGCACAACTAATGTCATGGCAGCAATAAAAGCTCAGTACCCTTTCACCATGTGAAAAAAGATGACCAGCAAAGCTGTTTATGTGGGCTCCTTAATGGTGAACCGCACCTCTGCAGTGCGTCGGCCCTGTATCGCACTATCTTCGCGATTGGCCCACGTATGGAGAGTGCTTGAAGCCTGCTGCACCACTGCCAAGGATCGGCCCGGTGTTGCACTATTTTCGGGATCAGCCCTCGTATGGGGAGTGCTTAACGTCTACTTCACTTCCGCAGCGGGTCTGCCCGGCATTGCACTATCTTCGGGATCTGCCCACGTATAGGGAGCGCTTAACATCTGCTTCACCTCCGCCACCAGTCGGCCCAGTATTGCACCATCTTTGGTACTGGCCCGCGCATGAAAAATTGTTGGTCAATGCGCGGGCACGATCCGCCAGATCCTAGCCATATACAGCTTTGCTGTATAAAGAAATTCAGCAATTGGTGGTGCAGTAACAATTCACTCGGGGAGGCAGGGGTTGTGTTAGGGGTTCTTCCAGCTGTGGGCATTCCCATGTGCCTACATATGGTCATGCCTCAAAACTAGCTACAATACACAACCTCCATAGTTTCTTCGCGTATCTGCATGACAGTTGTCTAAATGTTGTGTGTAAGCTCAGATTTGTAAAACATTGGCTGTAACAATAAGAAATTCTAGTGGAAACATATTTTTTTCAACTTATTATTGCAGTTACTGCATTGCTGTGTTCTGTGTTTTATGTCATAAGCAGTGTCAGACTGTCACCATAGTAAAAATGATCCCAAAGTAATACCGTTAGCAAGGCAATGGACCCAAAAGTGCTTTTAAAGGAAGTAAACATACAGAGGAATCAAAAATAAATGTGAATGCCAGAGCATACTATATGAGAGCATTGCCGTACTCTCCAAGTGATGGTTTCGAAAGGTTAGGCAATAGTGTGGCTACGGTATTGGGTTAGATATTGCACACATACATAGTTTTTGAAACCTGCAGATAGGAAGCGTGGCAATACTCTCGGACTGCATGCTCAGGCGTTCACATTTCTTTTTGATACCCCTATACACTTCTGTATTGTAAACAATGCAACTGTACTAAGGTGAACTGTAAGGGAACACTAGCTATTGCACATAAACATTCTGTTTAGGGCCAGCTAGGTAAAAAAAAAAGTGAAGTGCCACTGTTGAAGAACCTCGATTTCGTGGTTAACAGGTGGAGCTGCTTCCTTTCATGGCTTCAAGCTCTGCACAAGGTTACTATAGTATGACCAGGCAGTTATTTCGCTAGAATAGCAGCTTGGGCTTGTTGGTTTTCCATCCTGCTAGTAACAGCGCAAACAGCGCATCCTGCTAGTAACAGCGCAGTCTATATTTTGCGCTGTTACTAGCAGGCAGGCAGTTATGGTGCCAAATTGTAGCAGTGAGCGACAATAACAAGTCATTGTGAAAGCCAAGTAGATAAATGGTGGCGTCAAAGTTCTGCTTTTATGCTGTGTCGCTGTTTTTCAAACTGGTCCTCACCTTATCATTTTACGTTGTGCTGCCATTCTTTGTTTTGCTTTTTTTTCCAGATTAAAGAAAGCTCCAGCCAGGTACTCATGGCTGCATCTTTGTATGCCACTGCTCTGCAACAACGCTTGACCGATGAACGAGAGCGCACACGGTTGAGGCATGTGCAGCCGCTGTAGTTTTTCTTACTTCTTTATGGTAAAGCTTTATGCAGCAAAATATGTGTGTTCAGACATCATCTCAAAGGTGATTCATTAAAGTCTACACATCTGCAGACTGATTGTTTTTCTGTGCACACATGGACAGTGGAAATGAATAGCTGCAAATATGATATTAAATTTCATATGTCCAATACAAACACATGCACCAAACTTAGTAACTTAAATATTTAATCATTAAAATTTAGTAGCTAGCTACTAGTTGAATGGTTCTGATTAGCACTCGGCCAGGCTGTGATTGCATCTGTCTATAACCCATTTGTAAATGTAGTATGCACGCCAGATGATGTTTCAACAATCTGAAATAATATAAGAAGTTTTTGAATGCCACGTAAAGTACACTGCAGTAAAACTGTGTGCTTATTATCCCACAACATTGGTGGCTTTGGAAACGGGCATTTACCTTAGGGCTATCCCATTGAAACAAACATCTAGCAGACGCTCGGCAAGTGCATCACATCACGCACATGTTATGGGGGGGGGGGGTACTGTTGCCAAATTTTTTTATGCTTTTCCTGCTTATTTTCATTTACTCTCCTTTATTCTGTAGAAGTAACAGTATGGAGCCTGCATAGTTCCATAACTCGAAAATTACGTCATCGTTTAATCAGACCAATTCAAAATGCATGCCGAGCGTAGTACACCTTCACCGCTAGTGAGTGATGTCGCAGCAATTTCCACTAGCTGTTCTCATCTCTTCACAAACGCACTAGTCAGCTTCATGTCGTGATCTATGGCTACACATTCAAGGTAACTGAAGCCCTGTACATTGTAACTGACATTATCTTACAGTTTGTCTACAAAGACCAACACTACTGCTGAAAACTATATTTGGTATGCTAGGCATCATCTGTGTCCTCCAACAGCCTCCACACATGATGCAGGGGGCTGTTGGCTGCCTTTGTGAGGTGGACAGCCTACTTCATGTCAGCACCTTGCTAAACAAATAAAATCATCCTGCCATGCAACGTGACATATAAGCCAACAAAGGGATCGCCAAAATGAAAGCAACCAAATAAAAGGCAGGTGGTAATATGATGTGGCTTGAAATGGGCCCAGCAACACATTTTATGAATGGTGTCGAGCATATCTGCTATTAAATGCCAACACCTCGAGAATATTTTTAACAAAAGGATTTTGTTTTAATGGGGTTATGAGCGTTTGTGTAAATCTTGTATAAATGGAGTTATCTGCAATTATATGCAGCTGCTGCCACATCCTTGTAGCTTTGCCATTCTCATTGCCATTCGAACTGTAGTGGAAACTGTACCGCCATTTACACAGGAACAATACCCATCATAGCACTGTGCTTTCTTGTGCCATGGCGTCGAGATCACGTGGCACCATCCTTCTCCCCACTACCCTTTCTTGCCTCACCTTCTTACTTTTATTCCTGGCCCCCACCCCAGTGCAGCACCGTTGAGGTGTCCTTCTTTTGTGTGACAGTTACTGTACTGCACAGACCCACTTCCTTTTCACCTTTCCATCAAACAAACAAGAATCTCTAAGTCGGTGTGATGCGTGCTATCGTCTGCCACAAGATGGTGCTGCCCACCCCATGAGTGAGATTTTCCGTTTCTGTCCAAGGCACTGCACACTTGTGACATTTTAAAAAATGACGCCCAGTCACCCAGTTTACTCTCAAGTATGAGTAAGGGGGTGGGAAAAGGGGGGGGGTAGAGATGTTGTGGCAGGGGTTTTCAAACGTTGAAGGAATAAGCAGGCAGCCTTTAGAGTGAAATTGTGAGGACCCTTCTTGCATGCAGAGGGATATTTGGCTCTGATGATCACGGCACTATTGTCTAGCAATCTAAGCAAGTTTATTTACCATGTTTGAAAAATATTCCAGCCCAGTCAAAAAACAAACATTAGGATTTCCAATTTAACAAATTGGTTTATTTAATGCAGTTGCACCCACCTGGACACATTTCTTGTGTATATTTCATGTTTGTACCCCCCCCCTATGTAATACCCTCATGTGAGGGCCCTTAGGGGTAATGTAAATAAATAAATAAATAAATAAAATAACTGTACCCATGGTCTCTCGATTTGACTCGGAACCAGTATGAAAAAAAAATGGGGCTTAATCTTGATACAGTACTACACAGATATACTACTTGAATATCCATTCGACAAGCTTACTGATGAACGTAAACCTTATATGGCAACCCACCACTTGCCACTTCACTGTGAGAGGTACATGTCAGGTGCTATATATATGTAAGCAAAATTTGGTTGACCAAGTGATGCCAATGCAAGAGAAATTGGTAATGTTTCAAGGCAAATTTCTAACCTCACAAAATGCTAAGTTCTTCTCTCCATTGATTGCACCAAGAGTTTTTTTTTTTTTCATTTGAAGAGTCTCATTAGAATTATGCTATTATTCTGAACTGTTGTTTCATGGGATTACTGAGCCAATGACTTCCAATTTGGTCCAATGGAGACCACTTGGCATACCAAGTCCACGCAGTGAAGGCCAGTTGGAACGAAATGAAACTGTCCTACTGCCAATTTGAACTGCAGTAATCTCCAATTGGACCTTTCATTAATCATGTTCAATTTGAGCCTACTGGACCTCCAATGATGTCAAATTGGAATCATTTGGGTCCCATTGAAAAGCCCAATTAAACTCTATGGCTTTTTATTTATTTATTTATTTGTAGGAAAGGCTGCACTTGTGGGCTACGAGAGCCACCTTAGCTGAAAACTCCAGGTTGATTTTAGATTAACTACGCACAAAGCAGTGCTCCATCATCACACGCTCAGTTTCTCCAGCACATTGGAGTGCGTGCTTCATGTTAAAGCTCTAAAATTTGAACGAGCGAAGAACTTTTTTTATTATTATTGTTATGGGCCCTGAAAATGGTAGATGAATAAGTGGACAGCTACAATCAGCAGTTGACCGTTAAATATTGCAGACGACAGCAGGCGAGAAACCGTACGTCGATTTTTCACTTGGGTGACCGCTGCCGCATGCACGCTAATATGTGCAAATCTGTACAGTCCACTGTGTTCTATATCTCTCACATCGGGCGGGTGGCCTTGCCGCTCAACTGGGGAGACCTCCTTCCTCTTCTGTCCTTTTATTCCTCCCACCCCTCCCCTGTGTAGCGCTGTCGAGATGTCCTTGTAGTGAAAGACAGTTACGGCACTGCACTTTTCATTTTCCTTGCTTTAAAAGTCGCATACTATACTAATGCCTCAATCTGTTTATATTATATATGACACAATGCGTATTCTCGCATGTGCATTTGTAGGTTCGTACTCCCCAGGTGCAACAACTCCCCACACTAATTGCCTGTGGAATAAGATGCAATTAGATGCGTGCTGCCCAGCCTTTATGAAACTGCGTGTTCTTATAGTGCCATAGCTTGGAGGACACACATACCATATATATAGTCCCATGTCACGTTTTCGTAAATTCTGTCGGAAGTTATCATACTAATTCTTACACACACTAAGAATTTGAAGTCTTTGGAACATGATAAGCTTGTTTACTTCTTTTAGAGTGATAGCTCTATACTACTCCAGCTAGAAACCCCGAAAACGCCAGGTACCGTAAATCTGACCTTTAAGCTCAGCCAAGGTCAAACTGGGACTTAGCTTAGCCACTATCGCGGCGGCTACTGCGTACGCCGCGTGGGTGCCCTTATCTTAAACGCGATCTGCGATGTGTACAAAGTGTGCCGAGTGCTGGTAGCTTCGTGTGCGCTGTGTTTTCGACGCTTAGTTCGCGTTCAATCGAGACGCAGCATGAAGGTCAATTCGCTCGCCGCTGCTGCTGCGCCGAGCAGCGTCTGTGTCCTTTCCCAAAGCAGGCAAAACCGTGCTATCGCTCGACAAACTTGGCTTAACCGCGTTCAACCACGGCACCTTGTTTTTTTTCTCTCTTTTTTTCCCCATGTCTTTCCGTGATTTGCCATAGTTGAAGAAGAAGAGGGCGACGCACGCACGTTCGTTCGAGCTTTCTGTTCTCGTGCGTTGCAGTAAGCTGTTCATGTGCTTACGAGTCGACGGACAGAAAACGGCATGAAACAGGAGATGGTAACACAAATTTCGTTATCACATAGTGTTACAAACTTTTGCTTTCCTGTCCAACGCAGTTGTAATGCAGTGAAGCTTGATTGGCAGAACAAAATTTGGTTGATTATTTTATGAAAAACTCATCCGAAAAGTTAGATCTGAGTTTATCGGTTTTAGTTTAAAAGTGTAAGCATTTGAATGGGGCCTGAGCCGTGCGAGTGGGAAGCGGGTTAATAGAATTTATTATGTTTATTTGTTTTTGCTTTCGTTTTTGCCGGCTGAAGTCCCTTAACGGTACGCGGGAATGTCCACCTAACCAATTTGGAAACTAAATTCTGGGACACCTAGGGCGCCGTTAATGCTGTTTAGAAAGCTGGCCTGGGGTCGCTGGAACGCCGGCCTTTTGAAAAACTTGAAAAACGTGAGAGTGGAAACACCTGGTGGGACTCGTATGGCTCATGGTTTACGACATATTTAGTTAACATGTAAAAAAAAAAAAAAACCGTGACTACACTTGCTGCATATACAAAAGAACAACAAATTGCGGCATATGGTCGTAAAAGAAAATGCATATTAAAAGAAATTAAAACGCTACGATCACACAAAAGCAAGCAGTTGGTCGAACCGTCGCGGTGCTCCGTGCACTCTTCACTTCCGCGACCGACAAGTAAACCGGATCTGGGTCATTGTAGTTCTCCTTACAAGCTTTATTTTGGTTCGCCCTCTCGGTAACTCCATGGGCACTGACCTAAAGAAAATGGCCTTTTCAAGCAGTGACAATTAGCGGGAAATGAGAAGTTAAGCCTAGTTTTCTAATTCCGGCGGCCAACGAGCCGGCGACCACAGCGCCACGCTTGACCCTGAGCTGCCTGATCGCGTTCAGGCCCGTCTGAGCCGAGCGCTGAGCCGCGGCTACCGCGGGTCCGCGGTTGTCAAGCTTTGAACAAGTGTGTGAATTATGTTCCTGTTAGCGAACGAGTTCCTGTTCAATGTGAGAATCCCTGAATACTAGCGGGGCACAGCTTTTCGTTTGCGTAGGACTTTCTTGAGGTTATGGTTGTTTTGTCTTTGTCCAACCACTGCCGGAATTGACAACGTGCAAGGTTTCGCGGGTGAAGTTTGTCTTGTCACGCCGGGCTAGTAACTGTTGTGTGGTGCTGTCGCCGCTGCTGTGATACAGGTCTGTCGGCGTCGAGTGCAATTCAACGGAGTCTGAGCTGACACGTAGTGACCTATCTGAGTTCGTGAATGCGATCTACTTTCCGGGGTACTTCGCATCATGTCTGATTCAATCCTTGCTAACGGCGCCGGCTCACCGAGCTTGTTGAATACGCTTAGACAGTTTAGGTTCCAAAAGAAATGTGCGCAGCAAAGCCCCGGCTTGGAACCATGTTCATCGTCGAGCGACCAGTGCCAGAACCTGCGACATGATGTTCATGGTTCTCCCGAGAGAAACGAAGGTTAGTCTGTCGACCTAAGACTCGCCCAATATCGAAAACTGTGTTAGCATCTAAGAGCTGTTTGATGTTGTGATGTGCAGATGATATTGTTGTCCCCGAGACTCCCGAATCAGCATTGAAGCGGTCTGGCCCGGATAAAAGGTGAACGACGTTATGCTTCTGGCCGAGTCAACAGCCTATTTCTATCGCGACTCATTCATTCTTTGATGCTTTGAGGTGTGCTAACGTGATAGTGAATCCCGTCATTACAACGCGTTAGCTATAACGCCCCTGAATCGAGCAGTAATGCTGCCACTTAACGCGGATATTTTTTTGCAGTAGACATTACTGGAGAGCGACGCTATTTGCTGCCTTCTTGCCATCATTTTCATAATTTTTTTAAGGCGTTGCATTGTATTTGTTAATGTTTTCCAATTTCCTTGCATGCATTTGCTGGGACATGCCAGTTTTATTTCTGCTTTACATGCTGAATGATACGATGAAGAATTTGAACAGAACTTCATGTCATGGTGTTGTAGGTGTGAGCCTAAAACCTCGGGTTTTTATAAAATCAGCCAGGTTGTAGAAACTGCTATGCCTATTGTTTCTTTTTTTTGCATTTTACATAGAGCTTGATTTTGCGCTCAATCGTTTTTTTTTTTTTTCATGCTGTCAACAGTGCTGAAGAGTCTCCTGATATAGCAGCAAGCAGCTCAACTCCTGACTTAGAAGAAAGTCCAGCAGTAACAAATGGAGTTAAACGAAAGCGTGTCCTCTCAAGCAGCTCTGAAGATGATGCAGCGAACAGCGGCTCAGGGCGACATGGTTCACATGCCAAAAGGAAAACTAATCAGATAGAGGATGACAGCAGTGGTGAGAAGGACTCGGAGGATGAGTGCACAAGGTACATGACTGACAGGGAGAAAAGTCTCAGGCAGCTCATCGAAGAGTTCAGAGGAGCCGACATTATGGTTGGTAACTGCATGTTGCATTTTGCTTGCTTACAGCTGGAAAAGATATGCTTGACTTACTATTTCAAACTGTTACAAAATACATGTGAATTAACAGAGCACTAAATAAATGAAATTGAATAAAACATGGTTAAATAAATAATTTTTATTTACTTATACCGACAGATAATTGTGCACACCACTTTACGTTGACAAGCATTTGTGCAGTGAATCCGGTTAAACAAGTCTAATACCAATTCAAGTTCAGTCAGTTGTGCCATTTCATCAGCATACATTGCAGCCTGATTATTAAACGCTGGCATATGTCGACCCTGCATGCCTTGTGAACATCCTTCAACCAGCCGTGTTTAGCCACATTGTACGAATGCTATAGGGCCACATTAGATCGCAATTATCAACCGCTATGTGATAGCATCATCTGACACTTGCATAACTCTGCTCTCAAAAGCCAAAGTTTGCGTGAACTGAAATTCGTGATTGACTTGTTTAAATCGAGCAATTTAAAAGCCATCCGAAAGATTACATGCCAATAAAATATTTTTAGCTCTGATTGAATTAGTTGCAATTTTGAATTATTCAGGTTTTCATTTACTGGTCTATGCTGAGGCAGCCACATAGTTCTACAAGGTATTTCTTTTTGACAATGCATTGTAGTAGTAAAGTTTGTTAGAAGACATTGCTAATGAAGATTTGACAGGGCCATTATCCTTGCCTTGATGATCAAGACGATAAAACAAAAAATCAGAAGTTTTCTGTTTATCTTGTGGACTACATTTTATGTGTGCCAGTTCACATATTCTTGAGCTGTTATAGGAGAATACTTGATATTTCCAGTATCATAAGATGTCAGGGTTGCTGGTGGCAACGCAACATATCCTAGAACACAGTGAATAAAAAATATATATATTTACATTATACTGGGTGTCCCAATGCAACTTTAGCCAAACTTTAAAAAAATATGCAAATGCCACGTAGCTGGACAGAACCAAGGTAATGTTCGCGATTGCTTGGACATAATGCTCATTATTTTTTTCATTCTGACAAATTACATAATTAGCCTTAATTAATCAACTTTTCAAATGTTATAATTAGATTATAAGTGTCAGTGAGAAAATTGCAGAGCAACATGAAAAACTCCCAATACAGCTTTCTGTTGCTTGGTGCGTTCCACATGAAAGTGTTTTTCCGAGCCTGAAGCCTGTGAATACTTGCAAAATTGCCACTTGACTGGCCGCTTGAAGCACTTTGCAGGCTTTCACGCTTGGAAAAACTTTTATATAGCACATGTTGAGCAATAGAAAGCTCTGTCAGGAGTTTTTCATGTTCCTCTACAATTTCCTCATTGACTTTTTTAATCTACAATATTTGAGAAGTTCATTATTTAATTAAGGCTAATTATGCAATTAGGCAGAACGAATAAAATAATCTGAGTTTCTCCACGCGATGAAAAACAACATTACCTTGGTTCTGTGCAGCTACGTGTCATTTGCATATTTTTTAAAGTTTGGCCAATGTGGGACGCCCTGTATACAGGAGTTCAGCGGTTGCATTAGAAGACAGTCGTTGGTGGACTCTCTTCTTTCCTTTCTTCTATCTGCCATGATAGCATGGGCATTTGCCTGCTGCTTTTACTTCTTAGCCTGGCTCTAAAAGGAAGAAATATTTAACACAAATGTTTCTTTGGACAAAAATTTGCATGCATGACAGAAAAACCAAGTTATTTGACTTTATTTGTGCTCACTTTGTCATTAAGCAGCATTTAACTTTCCAGCGTTTGGGCTTTGTCCTTCTGAGCTTTACATTGCAACATGCAGCACGCAGCAAATTTCTGTTACCTCTTTAAAACAGAATGTTGTTGTGGAATCGCAGTTGAAAACCTTATAGCCCTGTTGCACTCAGTCGGAATCGCCCTTTAGTTTGTCAGAACGGGTGCTCGTCTTGTGCAGCACAAATTTCTCTCTAATCCAGGACCTCCAAGACGCTCTGGTGGCATCTAAGTGGAACATTTGTCAAGCTCGTCTGTACTTGGTGAGAAACCCACCAAACCGCAAGGCCTGCAGCCCACATCGCAATGCGCGGTATAAGACAGTTTCCTCATCTAGCAGCAAAGGTGTGGACTTTGGTGGTGGAGAGGAGAAGGAGGTTACACCAAAGGTATGTCTCCTAAGCTGCAGTGGTGTGCAGAATTCTCTTGTGATAACCTAAGATCTGGTTGAAATTAGTTGCAGCTTTTAGGCACATTTAGGTAACAAATTGCAGCCCAATCACTCAACCTATTGCCTTTACCCACATTCCCTGAGACTGCTGCATATTATCTGTACTAGCTCTTTCTTTTCTGCATGTTTTGTGCTTTAAAAGCCTAATATACTTTAAATCACCATCTGACATGCCTTTAAGCATGTTAGCAAAATAATGTACTATGCTTTAAAGGAAATGTTTATTTTACGGAAGATAACCGAGGACAAACGTCTATTCTTGAAATCAAGGCACATCACCCATGACATCAGTGTAACCCCACAGATTTACTATACACGAAAAGTTGTTTCTAAAAGGTTGATGTTTCGCTACTTCAAGTTCTATGTAATCTTTTATCGATGAACACTTAACTAGCAATAGAACGATGCTGGAGTCGATGACCTTGCAAGAAGCTGGTGGGGGAATTTCAGTTGTCGCCATCTGTACTTTGTCTCTGTGCTCCACCTGGTTTACCAAACCTATCATACAAAGATTGACTTTTCCAACATTCCATAAGTGAAATATACCTATCTAGTTTAATATATTGATTCTAAACAGTGTCCATTTGACCTCTCGCACATTGATGTTCTTGTTCGTTGCCACATTCGCAGGTCAAGCTGCAGACATATGTTGCTACAAAAACCGAGTCAGCAGTGAAGAGCTCGAGTGCTGCAATAACTGAGTCACCTGTGAGGAGCTCAAGTGCTGCAATAACTGAGTCACCTGTGAAGAGCTCGAGTGCTGGTCTTTCCAAATTTAAAGCCTTCAATGACCTCAAGTCACGAAGCTCCTACAAGAAGGTGGCACAGCGGCCAGCAAAAGCACTAAAGATTGATGATGTCAGTGATGAAGAAGAATATTGTAATGAGGACATCTATGGCTCAGCCGATGACAGTGAGAACAGCGGTGAAGAGTCAAATGACACACCTGCGAAGATAGAAACCAAGCGTGCTATCACAGAGTTCTTTGACAATGCCTCTTTTAATGAACTACTTGCGATCCCTGGCTGCAGCCGGAAGAAGGTAGATGCTGTTCTGGAGAACCGACCATATGAAACATGGAAGAATCTGGTAGGTTATATTACTCTCAGTGATAAAGTTTTTTCTAGAAAGGCGATGTTTAGCTCACTGTTTTCATCGCTTCAGTCATATTAAGTAGCAAAGTAAGCGTACATTCCATACTCCTTTCCTTAAATCCTGGTGCAAATAGAAAATAAATGCTGCCTTGATTTGCTACTTTAGTGTTTTCTAGTGTGCGGTTTTGAAGTTGCGCATGCTTGGAGAGTAGTACCATTTGCATCCATGCATGGACAGAAAAAAATGTGGTACATTATGTGCCATTGTCTAAGCATTGCAACATTTAACTATTTTCTTGTATTGCAGCATTTTGTTCTTTATACTCGCAACGGTTTTATACAAGTAGTTGATTTTGTTTGAATTTAAGACTTGCACTCAAGGACATTGCACCTTTGTTTGTGTGGTTGTAGCAGATGGGCTGCCTGAGAACAGATTCTTCAACATTCTAATTGGCTATATGTGCATGTGTGTGAACAGAGGAGGTATTGTGTAAGTTTCCACCTAGTGGAAGGGTGGGTACGTTTTGTCTGCTGCTGAAGTGCTGATTAGCTGGGGGCACCTGTCTCCTTCTGACACATACCTAAGCTCAGCCAACCAGAACTTCAACCGCAGACGATATGGACATGTCCACTAGATGGACGCTTACAGAATACACCCCCAGTAGCGATTCCGATAGAACTGCATAGTTTAGTCATAGTGCTATAATTCATAGGTTGTACAATGTCATTGGCAAAGCACATGATTGTGACATTGTAGTCATGCTCTGATTGACTTGTAATTTTTCTTATATTTGTTTGAGGTGCGGAGATACTACAAAGGTTATCCAGTGTTTGTGTTAAGCCTGTAATACTTTTATCATAATTTGAAAATTTTATCATCTGCTTATTCTTTGAGACATAGTGAGTTGTTATCATAGGAAACGTTCAACTAACAAATTAGTAAGTTTGGGTGAGTGAGCTGAGCTTGTCCAAAATGATTAAAGACAGTACAAAACAAAGGACGCAAGAGACAACACAGATGTGTCACCTGAGTCAATTGCCCTTTATTTGCTTCATGCTGTTTGATTTTGATGTTAACCTACCAACGCGCCAGCTTGCCGCCATTTTGATTATAAAAGCAGCATTTCACAATTCATTGCTACCTTGTTTGGGAGCGCATTGTTAAACTAGCGGCGTTTGCCAATGCAAACTTTCACTCTCTTTGTCCAGGTGTATAAGTTTGAAACCTGCAAAAACTTGACGCCCACTATGCTGAACAGTTCCAAGAACTTGCTTCATACACGTGGTGTGGTCAATCGCCTGATGGCCCGCTGCCAGAGCATCTCAGACCAGATGCAGGAAATTGTGTCACGCCTTGTGAGGGGTGAGAGTGAAGACTCTGACGAGTACATCAAGACCCAACCATCCCTGCTCAACCAAAGGTTGCCCATTCATATTTATTTCTCTTGTTTTCTTTTTTCCTCCTCTTCCTTTTCTTTTTTTCTGGCAATTTGTTGAGTGATCTCGTACACCAGACAGTTTTGCATGAGTGGTTGTCAAGGAATGGCTGAGGTGTATGCTCATCCTGAATGATATTTGCTATGCTTAGACCAAGCTGTTGTGTTTTGGATTACCTCCTTTCATACCGTGATAGTTTGGTTTAGGCTGGAGATTCACTCCATGAATGGAGCTGCCAGTGTGCATCTTATCTACGGCTCATTGAATACAGTTATATCTTGATTTAGCGAAGTCGATGCGACCAAAGAATTCCTTAATCAAATCAAGAGCCTCAGTAAATTGCAAACACTCGTGGGAATAACACTACATTAATGAAGAGCTAAAAAATATGTGTTCACCACCGTATGAACTTTTCATAGACAGTAAGACCGTGAAGTGCATCTTGTGTTTCTGCATGAAGTGGGAAACCTTAATAGGTCAAGGGTGTCCATCACCTAAACTGAAGCTCAACGTAATATTAAATGCATAAGCATTTCTACTCCTACCCAACAAGAAAACCCATCTGTCCATCTCTCGCATAAGACGAATCGCTATAAAGAAATTAATGTATAAAAAATTAATTTGGAAGGGAAACGGCAGTGGTGAGTTCCGAACGTACAACCCCACATTTATAAGCTGAGTGTCTTACCCACTGGGATAGACACTAATGCTTGCAGAAGGTATATTGAAGATATCTGAATCATATGAATGTGTTATTCCGGCAGTACAGAAGAAATGTCAAATAACAGTTTCTGTGAACGCTTTGTGGAAAGATTTAGTGATGGTGGAATAAAAGCAATCTCTAGGACTTGGAGTGTTGTACACATAAAGAATATTTCGACTTTGCAAAAATTTAATGCCAAACATTTCACATCCCCTATGCATTTTGGTGGTCGTAGGATGCGGCTTCCATTGGGACATTCTTTTACCGACCGAAATGCCACCGATCTCTGAGGGATCATGCATTTCACGTCGTGCAATACTGACAGATAAGCATTCAGTGAATTGATAAGGATCATAAGGAGCGATGAGGGGTATATGGGTCTCATCACAGTTGATAATGGTTCAACGCAGATGGATAAGGTGCTGAAGAATGATAAGGGCTTATAATGATCGAAGCTATTCTGATGAGGATTGATAAGGATAAGATGATTGCGATGAGGTTGGTAACCGATAAGGGTTGATAAGGGCCATGTCTAGTCCAATAAGGTTGATGACAACTTAAAAGGTTTGATAAGTGTTTTACTGGTCAGATCAAGTTTGATAAGATTGATAATTACACTGGGCTGGGTGGAGATAACCAAATGGCACAATGCTTATAGTGCAACTTCGGTGTTTCTTTAACCATATTAGGATATTGTTATCTTCAAATGGCATTGACAGTCCTGTCAACGGTAGGCTGGCTCAGTTTACTTAGAAACTCATTGATAAATTTGAATAACAAATAAATGAGGTACCGAAACTGTAACGGGTAGCTGCTTCATGGGACGTCATGATCAGTCGATCTCATCAGATCCTACACCACCATATTATAGACATGCAGAATGCGTGATAAACGCGCAGTACACATGGTGCTAATGCCAAAAAGGCGAAGCTAACAACGTCTTCTGAAGACACGGGAAAGTTTTTCACCTCTTTTGAACAAGACAGTTGTTCACAATATAAGTGTGGAATTGTTTTAACGTCATTCATGGTGACGTGGATGATGACCCTTCCATGTTCGACATGGCTAGTGCGTTGTGTGTCATGAGGCCGTTTGCAGGAAAGTGGGGCTTCATGGAAAAACTGACTCGCAGAATTGCTGAGTTTGAGGATGCCATCATTGCTGTAAGGCCGCCACAGTGGCAAGTGAAAATCAAATTTTTGTGCAGCCTGCTTACAAATAAAACTTGGAGGCATGTTTGTTTGAGTGAGAATTAAGGTCTCTTTGGCCGGAAAGTCTATATCCACTCATCTGCCATTGTCGGTTAATTCATACATTGCTTAGTGTGTACCTCATCCACGTTTCTCGCTAACTACGTATTAACGAGGTTTTACTGTAGACAGTGCACTTCCTCTGCAAACTTGTCTTTGCACAAAGCATGGAGTATAAATTCACAAACCACCAGCAAATCCACCTGCAGATGAATGAAGCAGCTGGTCAGGCCTATGCCATTTTGCCATATGGCTGACTGGATGTTTACAAGCGAGAGCTGCTTTCACCGCTGTCCCAGCTCTAGCTTGTAATCTTGCGTTCTGATTGGCTTGCAACAAGTGCCTTTTTCTCCACTGACAAAAATTAGTCTGGGACTGATTGGCACAAGGGCTTTTTCACCAGACCTATCTGTCACCAACATAGATTTCTTCTTCGCTGATCTAAATAAGTGACTGGCAATCCCGCAGCCTTTAGATCGTTTGCTAGAATACTGCTATCACTTGACCCCTGGTCCATCTTAATTCTGTCTGGTTCTTTTCTGCCAACCCATGAATGATTAATTACCATATTGGCACTAAACTAATGCACACCTTTCTTAAAAAAGAACAGTAGGTCCGAAAACTGCCTGCGCATTACATTTAGATACAAAGCCAAAACCGCATTCGTCATGTTGGCAACTGCCTACTGTCATAGCAGTCAGATGTAGCATCATTGCCATGACGAGATGGTAGTAGGGCATGCTTTCTTGAGAGTATGTGGGGGTTTATTTTGTGCTTGACTACGATCACTTTTGGAGATACAGCACTACCACTTTTGCAAGGCTTCGTGTGACTCGAAAACGCACATATCAGCGCATATGGCCAGCAGCGTTTCTAGTGCTGTGTGAAGCTCGCTATATGCGCAGTGCGCCAGGAAGACTTTCGAGCACCATATTATGACAAGTCCATGCAGAGTCATGTAAAATCTCATTAAAGTGATAGTAGTATTTCTAAAAGTGATTGCTCAAGAATGCCGCCTTATGTGCTTGGTATCTGTGGCCAGTGAAGCACAATTGGCGACAATGACATGCTGCTTTCCTTATGAAAGCTCATGTTAAAAAACGGTTTCTCTTCTGTGAAAGGTAAATTCTGCATGTCTTGTTTTTCTGATTGCGAATATGGGGACTTTGTATATTTTTCTTTTATAAATTGACCGCATATTACATTCAGGTGCAGCTTGCATTCAGATGCACTTTTCTTTTATTCGGGCGTGTTTTGTGTGTGCCTAAAAATTATACAAATGTGGTAGTCTTCTGTGAAGTATAGATGCAAGCTGTCGCTTTACACTGCTCTAGTTAATAGCCAGAGGGAATGAACACATTTGTCACAGCTCATTGCTATGTCTCTTCATCTAAGCTTGTGCAGGGAATGAGTGAGCTATGCATGGAGATTATGGATTATGACCTCAAACTGTCTCCTTTCCAGCTTACATCTCTCCCCATATCAGCTCATTGGCCTCAACTGGCTGGCAGTCATGCACAAACAGGAAGTGAATGGCATCCTTGCTGATGAAATGGGCCTGGGCAAGACCATCCAGGCCATTGCATTCCTGGCCTACCTGCAGCAGCAAGGGGAGGCTTCGCCACACCTGGTCGTAGTGCCTTCTTCTACTTTGGGTACGGAAAGGCTGTTTGACCTACTCTTCGCTGCAGATAATCTTGTGTGCTGTTCATAGTCCACACAGTGGTAATGACTGATTCATTGATCGGTTGATCGATTACACACTAATGCTTTCTCACTACTGTTGATGAATATGCTGATAGAGTACAGTAAAACCACATTAATTCGACCCTCTTTGATTTGGAAAATTAGTTAATGCGGACCTGTCCTCTGGCCCTGGCAGGCATGTGCATTATTTAATGTGATCAAACTCATGTTGGTTCAGATGTATTTGGCCGCACATAGGTCAATTCGGACAACTCTCGGAGCTCGCCAAGCATAGGGCGGTGCAAACGTGCAATGCAAAAGAGCAAAAACAACACTAGCATCCAACTGAAGTGAAGCGGCAGGGCACATCACCATAGTCATCAGCAGAAATCGTATGTGAATGACAGCAGCGGCATAACACTTTGTCCATATTTGTGCCTTTATAGACCAGAACACCGTGAATTCAAAGCGCGCCGCCATATTGATGAGCGCTGGTCGCGCCATCTATCCTAAGCGCCGCGAAGTAGCAGGTCTGGGCTGCCACGCCGGGAGATGCTACCCGGCGCAGAAGCGAAACTTGGGCTTTTTAGCTGGGCGGAAGGCGTGTTTCGCGTTTTTTCTAACCTGTCATTTTCGCTGTCTCGATCCAATCAAACTTCAAGACCTCATGCAAGTCCGCAATGGCCACACTGAGTGCTGTGCAGGCTGCAGAAGCGAATACATCGGGCAAGTACGCTATTACGTTTGTACAAACCGCGCGCTATGTGCTAGAACACGTGTGAGCTGTAATATCTCCGCATTTTTGGCACGTAACCTGTGAAGTAATATACAGCACTCTGCGTTGGTGCCATATATTATTAAAGCACGCAGAACATTGTCCTCTGCACTTTCAGTTTGGTCTTGTTTGTCATGGTCACTACTTGGTTGGCCGAGTTTGGCAACCAACTGGCGAGGTCGTTTGACTGGGCTTATAGCCTGCCTGATTAGCAGACGCCTGCCCTTCACGACCTGCACATTGAAAACAAAATACATGTTATAGTAAGAAGGGCTGTAGTTCTTTCCCATGCCATCACTGTTGCGAAGATATAAAGTCCTCTGAAAATGAAATAGAAAATACACCAGGCCAGTTGTATCGTGCAGTTTATCGTACAATATTCAGAACACAAGCCTACAGCACTCGGAACAAGCAGCATATATGATGCTAAACCTAAACTCATTGGAAAATGAAGAATTACAGTAGTTATAATGTTAAACTACGTGTGCAGACAAAGCCCCTATAACAGGGTGAGCATGACAGCTGCAGGTGTTGTACAGTTGTTGCACAAACCATGACAAGGCAATAAAATTACCATACCTACTTTAAGCTGCATCATCGGGGACCCCTTTGGTACAACACAACAACCGCACCTGCATTCCAAGAAATTAGCCTCACCAACTACAGCTACCTGGTATCAGACCTGTTTCACTTGTGCGAGGCCATATCGGATTGTTGGCGCTCCCTTAGGAAAAAAAAAAAAATAAAACAGTAAAAAGAAACTGGCGAGAACGAGCAAAATTTTGTTACAAAATAAAACAATAATTAACCACCTTATTTTCCTCGCTATAAGAACGGAAAAATCTTGTGCTTTGCCCTGCATAACACCCCGCACGCAGTTAAGAGCTCAGGAGGCTCAAATGAATTCGTTACGAATGACACCTGCAGCACCAGTTCGTAAAGACAGGCGCGCTGCAAGAACACCTTCGACGACGAGCAGTCGTCGTTTACGTTTTTGTGGACGCGTGCTACGTGACTAGCAGACTTCAGTTTACTTTCATAGCAATAACGCTCACCAGCAGGGCAACATTCTATTGCCTACATCTTGTCGTTCGCGCCTAATGGTCATGCCGTGCACCAGCTGCAAGTATCGCTAACCGCAAACTCAACTGTTCCGCTTAACTGTCGAGGGCTCTGCATTACTGAAAACACGAAAAGGTTTGCCTTTTTGTAATAGCCAAGGCGAATCACCGGCACGGGATTCTTCCCTGTAGGCTTGTTGTTCAGAAAGTGCTCGGAGAAAACCTGCGTGTTGCACATATTACGTTCGTAGGGCGCAAAGTTGAACGTAGCACTAAAATATACACAGATCGAATACTCACTTGTGTATTTTCACTGGGTTGGTAGTTCTTCCTATTCACTGCAGCTTTCCACCGGTGACGCAGCTTGGCATTCTTCGTTGCGGATGGAAATCGGTGCAGGCTGAAAACACCGCACCGGCACGATTCCCTACGTGCGTTGTGCTCTTCGCAAACAGCGCTAAGCAACCTGCTCCTTTTGCGCTGGTTGTTTTGGCATCCAAACACAACGCAATGATGCCTGGATGACTTCTTGTACTTTCGATCCGCGTGAACGGGCACATTTCCGCACTTTGGAGTCCTAGAGCTGACGCTTGCCATGTCTACCGGTCGCCGGCGAACACACTTCGGCAGCCCAGTACAAAATGGCGCCGGTCGACCGGGCAACCCGGTGCGAGAGTATGCGTTCGGTTAGCCTGCGTGCGAGGCTATCGTGTTCTGGTCTATAGCCTTCATTCTTGCATTTACTGCCGCGCATAACACGGTTTCGTCCGCAGCGGTACTGAAAAATGGTAGTTTCGTTTTGACTCGGTGCATGCATCGGCTGCATGCCCACAGAACCGCATGTCACTGTCCATGATCGTGTTGATAGTGATTGCGGCAAACAGTTTCGTTCTGACTCAGTGCGAAGCTGTTGAGGGTGAAGAGCGCCGGCTACATCACAATGAACAGATGATCTATTGGAGACCAGTTCACTTGTGAAAAGATAATTGGGATGTGCGCGCGGTAGTAAGAAATGTGTCTCAGATGAAGACGCACACTGTGCCTGCGCTGCGAGCGCTAATCAGTCACGAGATAACAAGAATTGTAGCTTCCGCACTGCTTTTATGAAAAATAGAAATGGGATTTGCAAATTCATTCAGTAAATAAAAGCATATCGATGTAAGCATTTGTTTATTGTTTTATTTATACCCTCGATAATTTCGCATTTGGTTAATTTGGAAATTTTTTTTAGTCCCATGACATCTGAATCAACTAGGTTTTACTGTACATATTGTAGGTCTTAGTCTGATCTGGAATGAAGTCTTTTCTCTCTCTCGCTCTCTCTCTGTATTGTGATGTGCAGTTAGGCTGCTGCCAGCATGTTCTCATTCACCTGCATAATGAACAAGTAGTCATTGACTCACTCGCCCGCTCTATTGATTGATTCATTCATTCATTTTGTGAAGCAGCCTTTATCTGCATCTTTACACTTATGTTGCTTCCATATGGGTAAGCAATCTGTTGCATGTCTTTTCTTGCAGTGATGCCAGGAGAGCTGATAAAATGTGTTTACAATGAGGGGTTTCATTCCTTATTGCCTTGAAACTTGGCAGGCAGATAAAATTTTCATCACAAATTCAGCATTCACGAACACACTAAGAGGGCACCCTAATTGTACCATATAGCAGGGGTGTGCGAATATCAAAATTTTCAAATTCAAATCGAATACGAATACTTAGCATCGAATATAATAGCGAATATCAAATAATGATATGCACATGCATTTATTAGCAAGTTGGGTTGATTTGTTATGTTGGAACATTGCAGTTGCATTGTCAATGTTAAAAAATTAGACTAGTAAGTCGTTTTACCGAAACATTATGTATTTGGCTCATGTTAGCTTGGAAAATTTAGTAATTCTCGCTAGCTGTCCTTGCCAGCCTGTGCCTTATTATACTGCAGCAAACACTTGTAAACTTGTAGGAATTTGACACTGTGCCATTTGTCACACATCGAACTTACTGTCAAGCAATAGACTCAAAATTGGGGGTGGCGCTGCACAAAAAAAAATAAAAAATGGAAAAAAAAAAGACCCTTTGTGCAAACCCATGCCCCTTGCTACTAAGAGGCTGGCTTTCCCGCAAAGTTTTGACGTCTAGCGGGTAAGTGTGCTTTACGGGTGAATTTCGCTAGCAGCACTAAATCGTCACGTCACGAAATCCAGCACAAAATCGCCACTAGCAGTCTTAGATCAGATAGAAACAAATGCTAATAACTGCATTTGCTCCTGCATAGCCAGTAATATAGTCGATTTGATTTGAATATTCGTATCCAACCAAATATTCGAACATTTTCAAATATATATTTTTTGAATCGAACACAAATATTAAAAATATAATATTCGATAATGTTCGAACTTTAGAATATTCGTACACCCATACCACATACATATAAACTGTTGGGCAAAAATTTCAAGAACCACTGAAGAGGAACCTAGCCACCAATCAGTGAAAGCTCCTGCCCCATCTGGCTTTGAGCTGTGCGTTAGGTTACCATATGTAACCCAAATCGCATCAACTTATCACAAAAACAGGTCACAATATCCAAGTGGAAGAGCAGCTGCTTGTATTGTTAAGGCTGCCGCGAGACACCAAGCTTCTGCTTTGGTGGCCCTCTCTACTTTTCTTGTCATTATGGTGTTCTTGAACTTATGGACCTTCTTGATATGTTTCACGCAGAGAACTGGATGAGAGAGTTTACGCTGTGGTGCCCCTCGCTCGACATTCTTGTCTATCATGGCAGCCAGAAGGACCGACGGGAGCTCAAGTACAAGATTCTTGGGGGCGAAGTGGGAAACTTTGATGTTCTTATTACGACGTAAGTGCATCTTAACCGCTTAAGAAAAATGTTGGCTGTAGTAGAGTAATTTTATATGCTTACTTTGAATGTAGGGGCCATCTTTGTTAGTCTCATTTGGTTTAAACTTGATACACGTTTTATTTACCTAATTTTTGGAAAAGTTTGCAAAAGATATGTTAGTCAGATTTTGCTAAACAGGATGCAGGGTGTATAACAACTGGGAAAACTGAGAATTCTCAGGGATTTCGGATAGTCTGGAAACATTTAGGGAACACTCGGGGACTTTGTGCTTCTATCAGCTGTAACTTTATTGAAAGGGAATGAAAGACATGGTAATGCTGGCTCGAGTAACAGAGAGGAATCGTAACCAATTGTCTTTGATGCCGTGTCGCCGGCTGGAGGAGTTGCCAGCGCACAGTCAACGACCGATTTTCCAGATGCCTGATAATTCGGACAGCTTCACGTCACTACCATGTACCCGACAGAGCCAACGTATCAGAACGTCTGAAATTTCGGACACAAAAACACTTCGCAGTATGATTTTCCGGACTTTTTGCCATGACCGCAGGTCCGAAACGGCATTAATCACAGCCGCCATCACCGCCATTTTGATTACCTCGCCGCCAGGAACCGGCGCTATCACATGCAGATCCGCTGGCAGCCATAGCCACCATTGCGGCAATATGCTCAGCTGCTTCAATGTTCGCTATTAAGCTTCTTGCTCTGTGCCATGTTTTTCATTGAAAGAATTTGCCTCTGTCAACCATGGCGCTGACTCTGCCTTTGTAGTCCTCGTCAATCGCTTCAAAGCTCGGAAAGCACGTTGCATTACATAATATTGGTTCCCAAAAGTCAACTTTTCCTCGGTATAGTGGTGTTACGCAGTGAAGTACGACACGCGAGACGGGGCAATTGTCACGTGTACAGTATGCATTCCTTAATTATACATGAGTGCACCCGCGTCTCTTGTCACAGTACAAGGTTCGATATGCCTAATAAGTGTACTGGCAGGTCGTCAGAGTTTTTTCGGATGTGCCTGTGTCAATTTCAGCCCTTAATGGCAATAAAAGACGGGCGTTCATTTTTTTTTTTTTTTTTTTTTCGAACTGTCTCATTTTTCTGACGTTTACGCTTGCCCTAGGGAGTCCGAAAAATCAGACGTTGGCTGTACAACTGACCAAGAGGATGCTACAAATGGTCCATGGGGCAAACGTGCATTGAAAGGAGGATGAGCACAGAAAAGACCTATGCGTTGAGGAATGAACAGGAAAGGAAACGTGTTGCCGCTTCTTTGAAGAAGCTTGAGCTCAAAAAACCAGTGTTGGCTGACGCCGAGATGCAGGTGTCCCTCATAGAAACCAAAATAAACTCATTAAAGTGGGGAAACGCAACACTGAGGCGTTGTGCGCAGGCTGAAAGTATGTCAGGACAGTTGAAGTTGACTTAACAGCTGTTGAGAGAGAATCTCACTTGTGACAGTTCGGGCTTCATACCAATGAGCTTGCTATCAGTTGATAGAAATCGCTCACACTTGAAAATATTTACTTTGAATGCATCTACTTTTTAGTCATATTTGATAATGTTCGACTCGATTTACCATACTACCATACCATACTTTTTGAAGATAATTTTATTCACTGTGCATTTTAGTAACCCCTTCCTTCTCTTTTCTTTTTGAATAAAATAAACATTACTTCTTACTGTTCAAACTCGATTACGTTTTTAAAATTTTTTTAACATGCTCATTAGAGAGTGGCAGCATCAGGCGACATTGTGTCAGCCCGGCTTGACATAAAACAAAGTTCCGTGTTGCTCAGGGAATCTTGCAGAGGCACTCAGCGAAAACCTGGAAAACTCGGGCAATTTTAAAATGTCAACTTGGTAGACACCCTGGGAAGTTAATGTCAGGGTACATTGTGCTCTTTAAGCCGCTTTTTTAAATACTCATTCACTAAGTTGAGACTGACGCTTTGTTTTTAGCTTTCACATAGATTTTCAGACGTTGACTATTTTGTGGCTTTATGTTGTATTAATTTTGCACATGGTATACTTATGTATATTGAAAGCAAATGTGCTATTATTTGTTACCTCGTACACGTAAATTCCCAGATATTGAGCAGCAACATTTTTCATAATTTATTCACAAGAGACCAGTTCATCATGTATGAAAGTACGTTCTGAAGTGCGGCAAGGTTAATAGAACTGTGACTTCAGTTGTATCAATGAATTATGGTCATGCGAAGAGTGTGTGCCAAAGATTTCACAATGGTGATCAATTTGATTGTTGCTAATATGGAATACGTCATTGGTATATTATTGCACTGACTAGTCTTTAAGCCTTGAAATGCAGAAACATTAAAAATCCAATGACTGCATCAAGAGACACTGTTGGCAGTAGTATGATTGTTTTTTTACTTTTCTCGTGCATTGTTTGGTGCCGCTGGTGACACACCTAATTGGTGATGGCTTGTTCTCTCTCTATGCCTTGTCGAGACAGGTACAACATGATTTCTGGAAATGGAGAAGACAGGAGCCTCTTCAAGAAAGTACCATTTCATTATGTGATCTTTGATGAAGCCCACATGCTCAAAAATATGGCCTCACAGCGCTATGCCAACCTCATGAAGATCAGTGTGAGTGCAGCTTCATCACCTGTACCTTCGCTACTACTGCTGTAATTGGTTAAAAATGAAATACAATCAACAACCGATCTTTAGGACGTTCCTGATCATTTGAATACTTTTGCAGCACCGCCGCAGACCCCACAAAGCCAATCGTAACAATCTGAAGTTTTGGACACAAATGCTCTTTGCCCTCCAATTTTACCGGCTTTTATGCGTTGCATATTGCAATCACTCAGTTCAGCCCTTGGGCGCGGCCGGGCAGCCACCATTGACCTTTAGGGCAACCACGTGACGTGGCGTCACGACAGCCGGAGGGAAAGCTGGGCCCCAACTCGCGCGGTCGCGCGCGGCCGCAGCCACCACCTGACTCCCGCTCCTCCCGCTAGGGGCGCTGCGCCGGCACGTGACGTCACGGAGGAAAAGCTGGGCCCCAACTCGCGCGGTCGCGCGCGGCCGCAGCCACCACCTGACTCCCGCTCCTCCCGCTAGGGGCGCTGCGCTGGCGCGTGACGTCACGGAGGAAAAGCTGGGCCTCAACTCGCACGGTCGCGCGCGGCCGCAGCCACCACCTGACTCCCGCTCCTCCCGCTAGGGGCGCTGCGCCAGCGCGTGACGTCACGGAGGAAAAGCTGGGCCCCAACTGGCGCTGTCGCGCGCGGCCGCAGCCACCACCTGACCGCGCAATATGCAATGCATTCTTGGCTTAACCAAGCTAAGCCTGGCCATTTTTTTGCCTAGACTGCAGGTCTGAAACAGTATTAATTGAAGCCACCACTGCCTCCATTTTTATTATCTCACAGCCTCAAACCCATGCTCTTGCAAGCTGATCCACCAGTAGCTGTATCCACCACTGTGACAACTATAGACCTAGCTGTTTTGATGTTCGCTGCCAAGCTTCCTGGTTTTCGGCGCCACATTTCGTGTTGAAATAATTCGCCGCTGTCGGAAATGGCACCAACTCCGCCTTTGAAATCCTGACCGATAGCTTTGAAGTATGGAAAGTACAACGTGTCACATAATGCTGGTTCCCAAAAGTCAGCTTTGCCACAGTACACTGCAGCATGCACGGTGTATTGCAGTGAAGCATAGCAAGAATATAAAGGGGCAACTGTCACAGGATACATTATGTATTGCTTAATTTTACACGCATGCACTTGCTGTCTCCTGTCATAATGCGAGCACCGACATGCCTAATAAGTGTACTGGCAGGCCTTCAGAGCTATTTTGGACATGCCTGTGGCAATTTGAGCCTTTGAGGGCAGTAAAAGACGTATTCATTTTTTCAAACTGCCCATTTTTTGGAAGTTGTTGCAGTTCCTAGGAAGACCGAAAATTCGGATGTTGACTGTATATTGCAGTAAGATTTAGACATTGCTCTGCACACAAGAGAGCTTGTTAAAAAGAATTCACTGTCCGAATCAGGCACTCAAGCAAGGAAGTTGCAGTTTTTAGAAAAAAGTTTAAAATTTGCTTGGTAGACCTCGGTAGATAGTCACTTCCATTGTGTAATATCCTTTATGCAAAAATAAAATTATAGAAAAGGAAAGAAAGCACGTACAGCTTAATTACGGCCTGGTAATTTGGTGGTTTTATGCAGTCTTCTTTTAATGGTTTACCTACTTTACAATCAGTATGTTGTTCATGTGAACATACTGGGAGCAGTCAACTGAGAACCAACCTAAATCTGTGAGTTGTCCTGGGTGGCTGAATTTGTTGCTTCAAGGGAAGAGACAGCTTTCACAAAGCTTTTCTGCTGCAAAACAGTTTAACAAAAAGTGCTTGTGCACCTTCTCCACTCGAACCACCAGACGACTGCTGCCAGTTAAACTTTCTGCGTTCGCAACATTTAGCTGTATGAGTCTTGCATTAGCCTTGCAGGAACAAAGCATTATGGCAGCACACTTCAAGAGATAAGACTACTTATTTGAGTACATAAGATTGTATATTTGATTGCATCCCACTTTTCTGCTTGCAGGCAAAGCGAAAAATTCTTCTTACTGGGACCCCACTGCAGAACAACCTTGTGGAACTCATGTCCCTGCTCACATTCGTCATGCCCAACATGTTCTGCAAGAAGGCGGACCAAATCAAGCTCATGTTTTCTGCAGCTTCTGTGAGTCCCACTTGTTACAGTTAATCTCTTCTAGCCTGTTGTCCCGATTTTGCAACACATCAAATTTTAGCTCATAAATTCAAAGAGAACTCTAGAGGAATCCTGATCTTGACATCCTGTGTGGTCATTCATCAAAAACGCATCAGCGCACCAACTCTGATACAGAAAACAATGCTTCATACATGGTGCTTCCAACAAGGGTGAGTACTCCAAGAAACTGAGGAACTGATGTGGCTGCGTTCATTCAGATGCATAAATTGAAGTTGCCATCTCTGCAATACCGTGTGTCTTGCAGACTGCCATAAGATGGGAGACAGTTCACTTGCAAAGTTGGCGTTTGTTCGGTGTGAAAACATGCAAATATAAAGGCATCGGTTTTTGCTTTGTGCTAGATGCCCTTTTCAGTTTAGTTTAAGCGAGTCTACAAATCTCACCTGAAGTAAGAAATAGTGAGTAATTTTGGATGTTCTTAACTCGCATAGAAGTATAGTAGAACCTCATTAGTACGTTTTGGAAAAACTCGCGAGAAAGAACGTACGATCCAAATTAACTAAAAAAAAAATAACGTACTGAACTATCGTTGACATCTACGTAATGCGAAGTGTGGCGCTGATCGTTGCAGCCCAAGAGTGCTGACGCGTGTCGAGCTGGTGGTGCTCCGGTGGCCTGAGACGCATATTATTGTTTTCCTATTGCGTGTTAATTTAAGAGGGTGACGGGAAACCGAAACGAAATTGAGCTGGTGGGCGATGCCGGACGCCGTCGAAGCAGGGAACGGCGGTATGTTTGGATTACCGCCTATTAAAAGCCTACCAATGGCACTACGCACCATGCGCTGTAAAACAGGTAGGTGAAGATGCTTATCACACTAGGTTGGTGGCAATAGCTGTGAATGCAGCATGCAAACACCTGGGCAAAGATTTGCTGGTACCGGAACAAGAAACTGTGCTCACCATCATTTTCACTTGAGGTGGGCGACAATATACTGCTCCCGAGCGCACGCGCCTCGCGTGTGCAAAACACGTGCAGTCAGGTTCCGGAACGGCGGTGCATATCAGTTATCGCCCTTTAAAAGTGTGTGCTGCGCTTCAGACGGCACCACGTGCTGTGAAACAGATAGGCGAAGATGCTTATCGCAATAGGATTGGCGGTGATTGTGGTAAATGCTGCGTGCAGTGACCCCGGCGAAGATTTGCTGGTATCGAAATGAGAAACTCAGTGTGCGCCAGTGTTTTCACGTGAGACGGGCGGGCAAGTATTGCGGTGAAGCTGCCGCGGCAGGCTGCTGTATACTGTTATCGATCGCGTGCGCCTCGCGCATTTTCTTGTTTACATAGGATCTACTGGCTTGACAACGTATCATACGATCGCAGTTTGGCGATGTACTGAACATTTGTGCCGAAAAATCAAGTTTTCCAGGAACATATGAACCAGTAAAATACGAGCGTAACTCTATTGGGTCATTTTTTTTGTTCTCGATTGCGAACATTGGCACCGGGAAAATGTACGTAATAGAACGTATCAACGAGGTTCTACAGTAGCCGACCGATTTTCCAGACCTGGAGGGGACTGAAAATTAGTCCGAATAACTGAACAATCCGAAACATCCATGAGTCATAAAACCGAACTTCATTACAGCTAAACTGGACTGAAAAAGTCGCGGATGATTCCTTGTTTTAAATTCCTGCTTTTTGTAGCAACGTCTGCTTGCATCTGTGCCAGCGTCATGTTCTTGTCGTACACACTAGACAACAATATTAGAGTGTTGACAACGTCTTGCGTTGATGTTTGCGGGTCGCCAGAGGTGTCGTCGTCGGAGTCCGAGTCGCTTTGCGGCGATGCAGTCACCTGGCACACGATCTCGTCATCCGTAAGCTTGCTGGTGGCGATGTCTTCAGCGGTGCCGTTTGCCTCTTTGGTCGCGGGCTTTTCAGAGTTGCAAAATCCAGCATGTCTAAAGCAATCTGCAATCGCCGAAGGCTGAGCAGCCTTCTAGGCATCCACTAGCATGCCGAGTTCCGAGAACAGGTTAATGGAGTAAGTCTTCCTGTTGTCAAAGCACATGTCTTCCTGTTGTCAAAGCACATGAGTGTGGCCATATAGACAGGCCTGGTAGTGGACCTTGAGGTTTTTAATGACCCCTTGATCCATTGGCTGGAGCACACTCATTGTATTCATTGGCAAGAATTCAAGACGAACAGCTTGCAGGTTGTTTACGGCACCGTGCGCCCCGCAGTTGTCTACGACTATTACCACTTGCCTCTTCTGGCGCTCAAACATCCGGTGCAGACAGCGACATGATCTTCGAACAAGCTTTGTGTAATCTAGGCCTTTGCATTACTGCTGTACCACACAGGCAGGTTCTTCACACCCTTAAAGCAAAGTGGGTTTTTCGCCTTCCCCATCACTAGAAGGGGCAGCTTCTCGGTGCCAACCGCATTTGCCCCAACCATGACAGTTACCCTCTCCTTACTATGCTTCCCACCAGCGCAGGCCTCACCAGTAAAGGAAAGTGAACGGTCTGGCAGCATTTTGAAGAATAGGCGTGTCTTGTCACAATTAAAAATGTCTGCAGGAGCATTCTCTTGTAGCAGAGCCTTCAACTTACTCGTCCGGTAATCCATGGCAGCAGATGGATCCACGGCACCGCTCTCCCCGCACACTTTATTGAAAGAGACTCCATGTCTTTTCTTAAACCCATGAACCGACCCATCAGTGAACTTGAAGTCCTGAATGCCCATTTTTAAATTCAACATCTCGGCTCTCTGCTTGAGCATGTTGCCCGAAATGGGGAGGTTCTTTGCTAGGACTCCTTTCAACCACAGCTGCAGGGCCTCTTCAAGCTTCAGATGCTGTCCTTTCCGGTCATTTTTTGTGGTCTTGCAATGCAACTGGTCGAGTGCAGACAAGATCAATTCTTTGTTTTTCATGTAATCAGACAAGGTCTGTTTGGAGATATTAAACTCCTTCTTGACGTTGACTTGGGTCAGTCCTTGCTCGATAAGCCTGATGATGGCGGCCTTCTTGTCCAGCGCCATGGTTGAATTGCTTCAACACATTCGGTAGAGGCGGGTGAAAAGCAGGGGCCATGACATTGAGAACCCGTCACCGTTGCGCTGAATGAACGGCAGCAACACACTGGAATAGTGATGATAAGTTGTATGGCAGCTAGTGATGGCAGGTGATGATTTCAATTGCATTGTACTGGATAAAAGCAGGCAGATCACTGCTGGACGAAAATGTGCACACCATCCCCTACGACACTGAGGCAAAACTGATGATGATGATGGTTATCATGAGCATCACCTGACGTTCAAAGGTGGTGTCCAAAACTGGCCTTGCATGACTGGTTTCCGGCTCTCAAAATCGCTTCCGCCACAGGCTACAGGCAAAACCATAGCCTTTAAGATTGGCGTTTCTTACAACAGGCGCCACTATTGCCGTGTGTATTTGGATGCCTCCTATACTTGCTACTCAAATTACTCTACCAATCCAAGCCACTTCATGTCCGATCCGAAGCTAGTCAGGTGGCTCAAGATTCAAAATGGCGTCCTCCTTGACTCATAGTGCGGGTCCATCGCAGCAAATTTTGGCTGGAAAATCAAACTTCTGGCTTTATGTTGTCCGAAAATTCGGTCACGAAAATGCATTAGCTCTAGGTAACCCCGATGGTGCATGTATGAAGCCCGGAATCCATCCGAATTTTTGGAGTCTGAAAAATCAGTCGGCTACTGTACTGTATTTCTAACTGCGATGTGAATGTTGCTCTGAACAGTGGTGCAGTTGTAGTTTCCTTATTCAACACTGTGCTGCCTGCTAATAACTAATAACTGTTCAGCATGACCAACTTGCAGTTTTCCACAGTGCTGCTTATACCAGCAATGAAGCAGGCACAATGCTAATGCTTACTCGCTAGGTTTGGCATTCTACTCCGTAGAGTTCTTAGTGTGTATGTTCAAGTATTGTCTGCTTATTACAAGTCACTGGACAAGAGTAACCTTGTCTTCTAGAATAATCAGGTGTAAAATGTTATTTCAAGTTGGCGCTGAAAGCAGGAGTGTCGCTTCCCAGGACCTCATCAATGCCACAGCAATTTGTGCCTGCTCGGTTATCATGTTTCATATTTTCACATTCCATCTTGTTTTGTGCGATTTTTTGCATCTGCATTTTTGAGGCAGATGCAGATGCTCTCAGGGGCAGGATGCGTCAGTTTCCACAGGCAGCGGCGTTCGAAGTGTGTTCCTCACGCATTTTCTATGCCGATCCTAGACAACAGTCCCCGATTGGTGGCGCTACGGTGAATTACAGCGCATTTTATGCACGCGGCAGGCTGCAAGTTTTTTTTTTTTTTCTTTTCTTTTTGTCCCCCCCCCCCCCCTGCGATTGTGGTCTTGGCCCCTGCAACTCTGCTCTTTTGGTGGCAGTAAGTGGCAGAGGTAATTAGTGCCATCCAGCAAGCTGATGAGAAAGCAAATCCACCTCCCTCCTGCCCTTCCTCACAGTTACGCTATCCTCCCCTCCCTCGTAACTCCCTCACCTTCGACGATCTTCGCGTGTGCGCGCCTCCCTGCTGGTGCCAGATTAGCCAGCTCCTTGAAATGTCGTTTTCTGCCGTTATCAGGAAGCGAGCGTTGGGCTAGCGTGGGGCTGTTTCATGGTCCTCATTCATTGTGTGCTTGTGTGCTATAACATTTCACGACTCGCACTATTCGTGCATTGTGCTATGGTGCGCGAATACTTCAAAAACAAGTCCTTATTTTAATTCGAACAAATTTTCGGGCCCTTACGAGTTCGAATTATTGACATTCGACTGTATCTGACAACCAGCTCCTTCATTACTCGCATTGACTTTTCAGAGACTAGCCATCGCTCAAGTTCTGATATAGATATTTTGCCATAGATGTCTTGAAACCGATTCTAATGTTAGGATTTTTGCTAAATGAGTGCACTTATTACTTCCTGGCCTTAAGTTCTGAAATTTCAGCTTGTGTTTTAGTGTAAACTGTGTGGTTATTTAGTGGAATGGTAAGTTAGCTAATTAGGCATTGTAGTTTATCATGCAAGTATTTGCCTATTTCCATAATTTACCTGAAAAGGTGGAATGTCACAATATGATATAGTTTACAAATGTTAAAAATTCATTTTATGTGAAAAGAAAAGAAGGGGGGGGGGGGAGTAGGACACCTGGAATATGTAGTAGTCAGTGTTGGTGACAGCTCTTGATTTTATAAAAATGAGATGGTGGGTTGCAAGGAGAGCTTAGTCAAAGTTGAGGAGTTGTGGCTGCAAAGGTAGAGCTGGTTGAACGACTTCAGTTGTGTTACCTCTGACTGCAGAAAAATGAGGAGGAGCAGAGTGGCTTTGAGCGGGACCGAATTGAGCATGCCAAGAAGATCATGCGGCCGTTTGTTCTGCGGCGCCTGAAGCAGGATGTGCTGCAACAGCTTCCAGTCAAACATGAGGAAGAACGATACTGCACCATGACTCCTTATCAGCAGACCTGCTACATCAACATGGTGGCTGCACTCTCGAAGGAGGTGAGTGCATAGCACTGCACAAATGCCTATGATTGGATACTGCACTCACCATGAACATTGAAGAATTTTCTGCATCTTTTGTTACCACTCCACTCCAACTCCAACTCTCTATATTGACTTAACACCCGTGTACTTAGATTTAGGTGCACGTTAAAGGACCCCAGGTGGTCAAAATCTCCGGAGTCCCCCACTACGGTGTGCCTCATAATCAGAAAGTGGTTTTGGCGCGTAAAACCCCATAATTAATTATTATATTGACTTGTTATCAAAATAGCAAGACAATCGTGCAAACCTGGGGCTACTGTGAGCTTTCCTGTGGGCATGAGGATGTATAAGGCATGCTCTTAAAACTGTTTTCAGTTTCTTTAAATATAAACTCGCTTTGTTTATATGTCTCGACACTATATTGTGTGAAATATTTTCCATTATGTTGTTTTTCACATTCTTTTCGGAGCCCTAATTGTGATGACTCCTCGGTTTTGATGTCATCTCAGTTCTGGTGGAGCAGTACCCTAGTTTTAGTACATATAATGCATATTTCTTTTAAAAGAATAAACACCTGTATTATGCAATAAAATAAATATGTCTGGGATTACTTTTAACAAAACCTTCTTAAAATGAATTATTTTCTATAGTGCCTGAAAGAGATTTGACTCCCAAAAGCTTTTTGTCCTATAATCTTGGTTCAAGTTAGCCTAGAGCTTTACTTTTTCTTTAATGTATAAGTCAGTTACTATTATTGCAATGCAACTTACGTTGAGTTGTCTGAATCATGTATAGAACTGTTGCTTTCCCACAAAGTATTATGGGTACTACAGTCAAACCTACTTACAGCAATACCGGTTTTAACAATATATTGTACATTAAAGCAACCCATGCACCGTCAAGTTTTGTAGGTGCTCTATGGTAAAATGAACCACTTACTACAATGCTCCCATGAAGTATTATTAGTTATAACAATAAATTTGGCTACTGGGTGTGCACCCATAAAAGAAAAAAAACAAATCCTTGAAGAAGAAAAAAATCCGTGCCTCTTCGTCACGCCTGTCTTTGTGCAGCGCACCCTGTACACGGCACACCTTCATCGTTACATTGCCTTAGGGGGGAAAAAGGCACGCTGCTTTGCGACACATGCCTTTGTGCCATGCAACACGTATTGATTGCACACCTTTGTTGCATTACATTGCTGGCCTTGTGTGCCCCTCTCCTGCCTCCCTTTCACCCACTTGCCAACATGGGAGGGGTGGAAGGAAAATGGAAGAGGAGTGACGAAGGCTTGCCATTAGGGTGCATGGATCAAAAAAACGTGTCGAAGTGGCTTATACATTTTTGAAAAGTTTTCCTGGGTTTCGCGTTTCTTTACATTGCAGTGCTGACACCCAGTAGCCAGATATAATGGTTAAAGCCAATAATGCAGCATGGAACCGTTGTAGTAAGCGGTTAACAGTGCAGCAGCTGCCCATTGTTACTTTAGAGTGTTGTTAAAACCAGTAATCCTGTAAGTGGGTTAGACCAGTACTTCTTTCTGTATAATTAAAATCCTTGAATGTTAGTCCCCTCTACTTTTTTCGTGCAACTCAGTTATAACAATTATCGGTTATAATAGTGGGATTTTCTTGGCACTTGAACATTGTTATAAGTGGATTCGTCTGTAGTAGCACTTTGTCGCCTCTGAACTCTGTTACACTTTCCGGCATGCATCTTGGACACTTGCTTTTGTTTGTGTTCTTGTTCATGTATTTGTTCCTTGTCAAAACTTACCATGTTTTCTATAATAGCCAAGATGCTGAACTTATTGAGGTGTTCATGCTTAAAAAATATGGTGCTACTGCAGTTCAAGGAAACTCAAGAGGGTCAGTCAGGAATGCTGATGAAATTACGACGAGCTTCAAACCATCCACTGCTTCTGCGCAACCACTACGATCTTGAGAAACTGAAAACGATGTCCCGTGTCCTGCTGAAGGTAGTATCTCTAATAGACTTCATATTAGTTTTTCATGCTAATGCCACTTATTACTAGAACTTATGTGAACCATTTTCACAATCAAGCATATTTCCACCAGGTGACTAGTTGGGAAAAGGCAAATGTTATGCTGCCATAATGTGGTATTGTCTGTTAAGCTGTGTGAGCGTAGAGACACACATACATATCTTGGTGCAAATTTTAACCCTGTGATAAAAAATATTGCATGTAGTTCGTTAGCCTGTGTCAGTATTTGTGCCAAGTTCTGTCACATTTAGAACATTATAGCGAAACGGCTAGAGTGCCACAATAATTCTAATTTATATCCCATCAACACAAAGGAAGAGGGCAACAAGAAAATGCAGACTGGAAGGAATCAAAAGTGGTCTTATAAGGTACACCTCTGCCTAGAGAGAAAGATGTTTGGACCACAAAATTGTCTACTAGAATTACTAAGGGGAGCTCTGGCACTGCGATCATTGAGCTTTGTTAGGAATGATGGTTATCACATGAATTTATCTGATCTTTCTGCTTGTGGCTTCACATGTTCTCGTGGATTTGTTCACTATACTTTACCTACCTTTATTGGCATAAATTTGAAGCAAGCCTAGTTTTGTAAATGCAGAAGGCAACAAGACAACGCGCACATGCATATTAACCGAGAATGGTGATATTTATGACGCAACGTGCATTGTCCAAATTCTCACTACAGCCATGGTTGCCTCTGAATAACAGAAAAATATCTCGAAGGCTATGCTTTTGCTAACTGCTAGTGTCAAAAGCAATTTTGTAGCCGGAAGCATGTCATAGGCACCATGTTTTGAGCACCACTTTGTTGCGTTTTGTTGAAAATGATCAGTTAGCAAAGTCACGAAGCCATTTGAAGTCAGAAGGATGACGTTAAGGCAAATTCATGTACAGTTGCCGATGGATTTTTTGGACTTGATGGATATTGCGGACTTTATAAATGCACCCTCAGGGTTCCCATGGCGCTGATGCCTTTTTTCGACTGATCTTTTAGATATCTAGGCCCCAAAGTTCGATTTTCCGGACTAAATCGCTCGTTCCGAGCCAGGCTACCCAATCTTGCAGGCCGCCATGTTGGATTTTCCGCTGGCTTAGGCAGGCTTGGCTTCCACTGGCCCGCTCTGTAGCCTCCAAGATTTGGATGTGCATGCTTTTCATAGAGAGCGGGGCAACATCTAGTCTCAGAGGCCATGCCCGCTCTTCCTTGGCTGACAAAACGCTCTGGGGAGGGCAGTTTTTCTTGTTTATTTGTTTTTTCGGTCAGCACTGTCGTCATAATCACTTAATGCAGAATCCATTTTTATTCATTTACTTATTTTAAAGTATTAGTTCTCATTTGCACGAGGTGTGTCCAAAGAGAAGGCGTGTCTCGGAGGCGACATCGCATCTTTGTGTGTGTTCATGCGGCATCGCATTCGTGTGATTCGTCGAGAGCCAGCTGTTGCGAAGAAACGTGGCTCCTTTCTTCGATCTCTACGGTGATTTCCGGCAACGGAGATCGCAGATCACCAACGAGGTGATGCTCTTGTAAGACTGTATACGGAGACGACTTCACTCTTGTGCATATCCAGGCAAATCTGATCGCTTCCAAGTGCAGTATGAGGCAGGACATTATCAGAGATTTCTTTTTTTTTTTGCTGTTCTACGCGTAATAAATTTCATTTATTTGGCTGAATGAGTTTTTCGGACTATTTTTCGGTCCCCACGAGGTCCGAAAAATTGGTCAGCGACTGTACATGCTTGCCATTACAGTGAAACCTCGTTAAACCATAGTTGGCCGGAGCTCGGGAAAGGTACGTACTAAACGGTAGTACTGTTTAACCGAATAGCATGAGATCGCCCACTTACCTGTCGAAAACGGAACTCAGAGAGAGTGCGATGAAAGGGGAAAAAACATGCAGTATTTATTCACTTCGCGCGACAAAAGCGTTATTTTCATTTGATGCCGCGGCGGCCTAGCACGCCGACGACAGCGGCCTCAAACTTACTTGAAAAGCTGCGTGCCAGCTTTTCAGCCAGCCCCCTCTTCTCGGCAAACACTCGCATGGCAGATTCCTCGTTGGCGTTACGTATTCACCGTGCATGTGCGCAGTAGTGCTGCAGAAGTCCCGGGGGCACCTTTTTCATTACGGGTGCCGGAGTTTGGAATAATTTCCATTCGGAATAGAGTTACGTTATCGCGCCCCTATTGTCGTCGCGACGATTGCATTCATGAGGCTGATGCAACGCGCAGCTTATGCCACTGTCGGGCCTGAATCGCCCGTGCTATCGCTTTCAGTGTCGTCCTCGTCACTGTCGCTAGTCGACACTTCGGCAACAACAGAGGCAACGATGGCAAAAAGTCGAACCTCGTAGCCGACATATCTTCGCGGTCGCAGCAGCGCTGCCGAGCAACTTCTTCACATTCCAAATGCCACACACTGTAGTCAACAGCAGATCCCTGTTGCGTGTCAGCGCTGACTTCTTCATGTCACGTTCGATAGCACGGACGATGTCTAATTTTTCTTCTATGCTGAGCACCCGGCATCTTTTTTATCCAAGCTTTGGAACGACGTGAGTCCTCGCTTGCACGACGCCATAACGCTCTCTGGCACCGCGTCGAAATGATGTTGATGTTGATGTGGCTTCACGCGCAAACGCACAGGGCGCTTGGAGGCCGTTGTTCCGTTCTCTGAGGCGTGTTGTTCTGCCGGGCCGCCCGATGGAGACGGCGCAGCGCCGTGTTTACGCGACGAAAAATTCAAGCGCTACGTTTTAACCGATGCGTACGCAGTAAGCTGGTACGGTTTATGCGGATACGAAACACATTATGTTCAATGGCCGCTGAGTCGGGGATTTGACTTTACTACTTTTAAAACGAAACTACTGTTTAAGCGGGTACGGTTTAACGAGGTTTTACTGTATTCTCATGTATTCTCATGTAGCCATGCAAGCATGGCTGAACCGCCATGCTTGCAGCTTCTGCAGACACTAGTGCTAGAGTTCCCTCTAGTGATTTTTAGAGAAAACTTTATGGTTTCTATGGAAGGAGTTTCCTGACAAAAACAAGTCTCCTGGATGAATGATTGGCTCCAGAGACGTTCGTTGTTCGGCTGTTGTTTATTTATTGCCAATGTTCTATTGTACAACTACAGCACTTGATAAAGAGTTGATAATTCGATGTGAAGAAAACCTATGGAAAGCTGTATGTGCTCAAACAAGAAGTATAATGGGTTTGGCAGTATTCGGTACCAAATATGTCTGTCTTTGTTTGGCATTATATCCAATTGTTTTGGACACACCAGCTGAGCTGTGTCATGTATGAGATATACATGGGTGACACAGCAGCGATTCATGTTCATTAGAGAGATTTTGCTTGTCCCAAAACTTGTTACCAGGTGTGTGCGAATAATGAATAGTAGATTTTGAATCGAATATATAAAAATTTATCACAAAACTTGAGGCTTACAGGTTGTGTGAATGTTCAGAACTTCCGAATACCGCAGTGATTAGTATCATATTCAATTTGACCTTCATATCGAATAGAAATATTTGAAAACTTATATTTTCGAAGCATTTTGAAATTTGAGAATGCCGGTATGCATCCCTTTATTAGAACTCTATGTTTATCATTTTATATCTACCCCAGTTATAGCCTTTTCATGCGACTTTTTTGAACAAGCATACCGATTCACAAATTAAACAATATTGATAATGATGGTGATGGCTTTTCTTAAGTTTTAAAGAAAACATTTACTATTACATTTTTAGGCTCTGAATGTAGCGTAACTGTAGCATCATTATAATACCTGTAGTTTGTACTTATTTATACTATACCTTGCAGTTGTAAGATATAATATAAACCATCTTAACATTGGCTAATGTATAAAAAATGGTAATCTAACCGATAGTAGGTATTCAGTCTGGCAGCCATGTGCTAGATTTCTAGAGCCTTTTGTTTTTTTAGATTTCCACTTGCAAACATGCTTGGTGCATGTTTCTGTCGCTGCAAGTGTTCAACTTTGTTCACGCTTTGGTTCGTCTTTCTGCTCAATTGTGCGCACCTCTGAACTAGCCAAACCATGGACGAGTTGGTTCTACGGGTGTTCCGGAGTGCCATCTAGTAGTTCTTTGAGTGCAGAGCCAGTGATGCAGGGTGCCGCATGTGAAAGTTGCACCTTAATGCCCACGGGCACTACCACCACTCTCATCAATCGCCTAAAGCATCACTCTGATCCATTCAGGCAGTTCAAGAAGCTCCATTCTACCAAAGGCTCAAAACAGACGATTGTCCAGTGCAGGGAAATAGAAACTGAGTGTAAAAAGTACTTTCGTTCTGCATATCATCAGCGCATTCCACTTCACGCAGCATTTTTTCTTAGTAACGAACCTCTTTTTAACCTGAAAACAGTTGTTGGCTTCTTGGATGAAGTTAACACCTTAGAAATCATTTGGCCGGTCATGTGTCATACAGCCTCACCTTTGAGGCTGTAGCTGCACTGATATAAGTTTTTACAGCACGTGCCTCTCAACTCTTGCTGTACATCAGGAACCCTGTGGAGGCAGTAGTGCTTGAATTCATCCTTTTGTATCACTTCTTCAGACCGAAACTTTTCTCCATATGTTTATCATGAGTCATTGTCATTATTTTGAAGCCTACATATTTTATGCAGTTTTCAGCTGCCCATTCTTAGGCCTCCTTACAGCCACATCACATCTACATTTGCAACTCAGTTGGCCATTTCGCCTATATTACTCACACAATTCATTACCATATGTCATGGCGCTCTTTGACCATAGCTGGCCCTAGTGCCATTAAACGCCATACATCATGACCATCATCAAAACAGACGACAGACGCTAATAAGGCAGAGGCAAGCGCTGCGAGCTGTGGCTACTTCAAGCCGACGTTGAAAGCTGACAGTCAACGTGCAAAAAAGCTAACACTGGCTTGCACTTACATTTTATCGTGGAGGAGCCAGGCTTTTCGTCTTTGATGCAGGTTACAGTGCCCGAGTACAAGGTTTCATCGAGGACAATGTTTTCTGGGAGTGTCCTGCCAGAACATTGCACCAAGGAAAAAGAACAAATCAAAAGTGAACTGTGCAATCACTTCAGCTACGGAACCCCCCTGCTACTCAGTCATGACGGGCAGGTGGACGTTGAGGCCCATGGATAGCTATGCCTCCTTTATGTGCCACCTGGTTGATGAAGACTTCTGGTTTCACAGTTATCACCTTGCATGCGAGCACTTGACCAAAGTCCATACATCTGGCAACTCTTTGACTCGGCAAAGTAATGGGGACTGTCTCAAGATAATGCAGTTTTCATTGTCACTGACAATGCTAGAAACTTCCTGGGCGTAGCATCGGGAACACGATGGTCAAACATGCAATGCGTTGCACATACGTTACAATTGTGCACCCACTGCGAGAAGAGCACACTGAATTTTGAACGGCTGTGTGCCAAGGCTCGGGTAGGGCACTACAAGAGAAGCTGCCAGGCCAGGAGTCACCTCAAAGAGGTTCAAACTAGCATGCACTTAGAGCCCCTAGAAGTCATTCAGGATGTCACAACACCACAGGAACAGTGAATATGAAATGATGTCTTGCTGTCTAAAGCTTCGTCTGCAATGCAGTTTTCTTGGACCTGTCGGAGCAGGACACATTAGAGAAACCAACTTCAGATGAATGGTGTCTGATGACATTTGTCAAATCAGTCCTAAAAGGTGTTGATGACGTGACAAGCACCAAACTCTTTCGCAAGTGGTGGGGAGGAGTCTGTTTTTGCAGGAAACCTCCTTTGTAGCATCAAGTCCAGGTCTGTGAACATTTAATTGCAGGCAACATATGCCTTGAACACGGCATTGGACCCCGATTTAAGGCAGTCTGTCACGACACCACAAGTGAGGAACAGTGGCTGAAAAGTCAACTCTGCTCAGCTGTGGAGAAGGGTTTGCCTCAGGAGGGTGACAAGGAGGTGTCCAGTGTCAACTGTGTGTACCTGCAGTAGCTGTGTCTAGTGATGTGTGAAATGCTTTTGGAACTGTTTCTACCAGCACTTCAAGCATTGGTTCCCAGCGACGGATGGAGGAGTTGGAGGAGTAGGTACTTCTGTGCATCTGTTCAGCCCCGCTTGAAGAATCGTTTAGTGTGGTGGAAGAATTTCGGCAAAGTAAAGTACCATTGCTGTCCAAACTAGCTCAGCTATACTTCTCAGTGCCAGCAACCCAAGTGTCAAGTGAGAGGCTGTTCTCAACAACAGGGAACGGTGTCACTACTAGAAGAGAACACCTTCTCCCCGAGCATGTTGAGTAATTAGTGTTTATACACAGCAACATGCACTAGGAAGAGAGGCTGGGTGAGCAGTTCACAGTGGTCTGAATAAATTTAAAAATGAAAAGTCTAGCACCTCATGTCTGTTTCTGGTTGTCTCACTTCTATAGTAGTTCAGAAAAATTTACTGGATAAAACAGCCAGCAAATATCATTGTGACAAGCTAATGTAGTTCACTCTCAATTTTTCTGTTGTGTACTGGTGGTCTCAGATGCTCACTTCGATTAAAAAAGATTCGTTACGATTAAAAATAGTTCGAATGAGGTAACTAGTCGCGCTTCGTATTCGCTTTGAAGTGAACAACCACTTATTCGCACATGCCTAATGCTTACAAATATTTTGCAATAAAACACAGTGCTTCACATGCTTGGGAGTCTCCTAGCATTGCATAACAAGAATGTAGCAAGCGGTCAGTAACTTAGGCACATGGAAATTAATATATACAGTACAGTCTACTCATATTATAGGAAACTTCAAATTTATATGCCAGCACAGATTACAGCTTAGTTCTAGTATACGAAGGTCTGGGAAATACTTTTTTATCAATATAATGTCTGTTGAGTAGAATGAAGGGCATTTTTTCTTCTGAAGCTAAAGAAATAGTGACGTTATGTTGTACTGAATACTATTGAGGTTGCTCGTTTAATGATGGACTTGTGTGTTATGGCAATCTTATATTCCATAGAGAGATTTGCTTTCCACTTTTTCTCCAAAATACTGAAGGGCTGAAGGGCTCCAAAATACTGAAGAAAGGCCAACCTGCGTGACAGATGAAAGTGTGGACTGCACATCTCGTGACTTGATACCCACTCTGCGCCTAGCTATTGTTGGCAGTGCGTGTGGTCAGTGCCGACTTAAATGCGCCTTTTAATTGTGAGGTTCGGCAAGATTTGCCAGCTGTCAATGATTCTGAAATCTAGGGTCACAGCTAGTTTCACACGACACCCCCCTCCCTCCCCTCCTTTCGCTTTCCATACTTCATCTGTGCAAATGTATGCAGTTGAGTAGTCGGCACACTATAGCCACATGACGCTTCTGCATCCGCCATGTAAGTGCAGAGCTAGTTTTGTGACGGGTTGCTCAAAAGCTATAAAGAGACTGGTGCATGTCACCGAATGGCGCTGGGAACGATGCTGTCGTATAAATGGTGTGTCGCAAAGATGGCGGCTGTGAGCAACTTCGTTGCCATCGCATACACTCGCTTTCATTTGTGAGGTGGTTTGCTGGCTTTCCAAGTGTAGCGAGGCTGCTACGGATAGAGCTGCGTCAATTTTGCACCAAATCGTACGTCACCGACACCTGAAGAAACGGCGCCGGTTAGGCCTAATGCCCTAGGCTGTATGGCCATGATGAAAATTCGCCACTGGCCAATGTGATAAGAGGTCGCAAGACATCACGAAATGCCTGCCACTAAAATACATGTGTTTGTATAGGTGGCTCTTCAGTGATCGGGCCCGAGATTGTGTGTACAGGTCAGCGTTATGTTTGTCACTGCATATATAATGCAGTCTATATGTCTTCGCTCTCCCCGAAGTATGCGCTGCTTTTGTTGCCGTTCCCTCTGTCTGCATTGCGTTATCATTTCAATCAGTCCTGTTTACTTGAATGAACCTTGCAGAGGTGGCCCCGGTCAATGCAGTGCCGTACAATCCCCGCATTGGGCCGACGTCGGGGAGCTCATGCAGTACAGCAGAATCACTTGCAGAAGCAAAATCCATGTCGCGCTCGCCGCAAATAACGAAGTGCTTGCTTGCGTGGTGTCAAGCATCTCCTCAGTGCAAGTGACAGGCGGCACTGCGTGGATCTCTATACTGATTGAATATTAGAAAAATATAATCGTATATGTTTGATTCTGGATATTTGAGTATTTTCACACCCCTACTTGTTACCCTTTACAGAATACCGGATTACCAGAGTTGAGGACAGTAGAAATACTGGTAACGACATCTTGTGATAATTTCTCCAACTACATGTTAGACACGTCTTTGTGTTACATGGGTGTTTTTGTAGAAAAAAAATATTTTTAATAAGCTACATGTTAAAAATTGTGTTCCTGAAGACACTTAACACCTGCAGCTAAGTAGGATGTGGTAACCGATTACAATAATAGCTCCGTGTCCTCTTTGGTTAAACGGTGCGCTACCAGGCTGTGCCACCAACCCAGCTTGCTCATGTTTATGTCTCCGCTGACCTGGTACAATCAAACTTTGTTATAAAGAAGTTGTATTTGCAGCGAATTTCATTAATTCAAGGTTTTAAAGTTTAAGCAGTAAAAATAAGTTCACAAATTCCCAGAACATTTCTGGTGAATAGTATCTTGTCAGTAGGCACTTGTAAACAAATCGCAATATCGCAGGAAGATCACGCCTAATGGTATAGTTATGAGCGCCAGCGTGTGCAGTGTGGATTGTGCCAGGAGCAATGCATCAAGGTGGCTCACGGTGCCCAAATTTGCTTGTGTTGCGTCGTGCGGCATCGTAAATCTTTGACACTATGGCTGACTGGGTTGAGTGCCCGCAGCAATCATCAAATGGTGCCCAGAAATTAAAAACAACTGTAAAAAGATATGGGTATTTGTCCTGAGAAAAAAAAAACAATTTCGCAGTTCCGTCATAAAGGTGAAGCTTCAATGGCAATAGCATAGAGACAACTACACAAGTAAGGTTCCTAGTTTTATTGGTTTCACGTGTGCTCAAGCAAACATGAACAGGTCTCACTCGATGACCACGAACTCGCTGTCACAATGAGTGCGAACGCTTTGCATTGTGTCTCGGAAACTCTAGATTATGCAACCGCCTGCGCTAGATGCGTGGGAACATAGCGCACATCAAGGCACCAACCGTCTCGGCTTGGCCTTTACGCTTGCAGCAGATTACATCCAAGATACAGCACGTGGCCTGCATATGGACAGCCATGTGCAGCCAGAGCAAGAGTAGAGGAGGAGACATGTGTGCTCTTCCTCAAGCGTGTGCTCCTTCTCTAGCTCGTGCCCTCCTACTGCATGCTTTACAATGCTACCGCGCATTTAACCCCTTGCATTTAAGGAATTGTTAGCGCTTGTGTTTCTCTGAACACTCCAACCTGTTGCGTACCCACAGCCTCCACGAGTTGTTTACCAATATAACAAATGGCGCAGCTGTGTTTTCAGCATACCACGTCCCTGTGCATGGTATTCAATGATGTTTATGCCGCTCAAACTTTTTATGCGGAAGGACGCTTGCAAACAACTTTTGTATTGGCCAACATTTTTCTAGTTTTTCGCTAGGTTTGCCAGCCATATAGGTTCCCAGTACATGCGAAAAGGTTAATTAAATCGAAACAGTGTTACAAGATTACTTTGTTTTATAGCAGCAAAAAAATATATCCATGGTATTCAATGGAAATAAGATTGGGAAAGAAAAATAGGAAATAGGAAAATTTCATAAAACCTGTGTTCGTGATATTGAGCTTTGACTGAATTCCGTAAAGGGTGTAGGTATGCAGACAAGCTGAATCTCAGACAGTAGCACCGAGGCATTGAAATATAGAAAGCTGCGCATTGCTTGCCATGTAGTCTTCATTGCTTGTGTATGATCGGATGTGGCACACTCCTTGCATATGTTTGTGTGTAAATATTTGTTGACTTCGATTTTTCCATATGTTGCTATGTTCTTTCTATTTTCTCAGGAGCCAACATACTTTGATGCCAATCCCGACTTAATATTTGAAGACATGGAAGTGATGTCGGACTTTGAGCTGCATATGCTCTGTGCCAAGTTTCCTGTAAGGAAAAATTTTCTTATTGGTTATCTTACCTGCCATTTTCACCTGTTGTTTGCATTTGCTGGATGGGCTTGAATACTGTGCACTCTAGTCTTAATAATATAATTTTTCATGAGAACAAATTGTAGCATGAGCAAGAGACAATACCGAAAATGGCTCAACCAGCGCTGTTTATTTGCTACCACGCGTTGCCAAGTAACCCAAACCCACACTTAACATGTTTGTCTATTATTGCCTCATTACTGTTACTGCCTCTGGACCTTTAGATGGATGGACTTTTCACAATAATGTGAACTGCACCTTGTCACTGCTTGTACAAGGATAGCAGTCATCTGACTTCCTAAAATTGCATTCTGAACCACACGGTCCACTTTGGGGCCAATACGTGGTGAATCTTAATATGATTTTCTGAGTGGAATTGTTTCATATAAAAGAAATTGTGTATAATGAAGCAGCTGCAGCATTTGGCTTGTCTAGATTGAAGCCATTGAGAGGAGGTGCTATTGCTGTGAGACAGGTGCTCTTTGTTGAGGAAATCTTTGTCTTTTCTCAGTTGCCTGTTGAGTGTTTCATACCATTATTGCATGATGGGAATGTTGTTTTTATTAACGTACATGCGAATATATTGCAAAAGAACAACAATTGTATTGAACATTGTGATTTAACCACATTATCTGAGCCTCTTGTTCTTCCTACACTCTTATCTAAACATGAGGCACTTATTTTTTTCTGATTTTCCCACACTTCACAGGTCCTTCATGAGTTCAGGCTTGATGACGACAAAATTCTTGACTCGGGCAAGTTTATAGCATTAGATTCCTTGCTAAAGGAACATAAAGAGAAGGTGAGTTTGTCTCTCTTTCTCTCACATCTGCAATTGAGAAAGAATTGCTTTGTGTCTTGTGCTGCAACTAAATTCTGCATGAGCCTTGTTACAATTCTTTATATTGTGCAGTCTTAGCACTAAGACAGCGTTCTGTGTGTGCCTGCATGCATTCGCCTCGTTGTTAGGCCTTGCATTCAACCAGCAAAAAGGTTTAGATACTGATAGTCCACTTTTTTCCATATGAAAAAGCTAAACTGTCTTGTGAGAGGTTACTCTTGTGGCTTGTATAATTGTCTCACATTCTTGTTCCATTTCTGTGTATTGTTCCCTCCAGAACAATCGCGTGCTAATATTCAGCCAGTTTACTATGATGCTGGACATCCTTGAGGTGTACCTCAACATTAGGGGCCACAAATGGCTGCGTCTCGATGGCTCGACTTCTGTGGCCGACAGGTAAACACTGCCATTTTGGGATTGGGGTACCTTTGTCTTATTTGCTGGGCAGACGCTATGAAAGTATGCTGGATATCTTCTTTAAATCTAAAGCTTCATGTGAAGTTCAGCAGCATGCGAAAAACTTCACAACTTCACAATGCCTATTTGATATTCTGTCTAGCCAAAGATGATCAGAATTTAAAAGATAAAAGATATGCCTAAGTGGGGACGAGGGTCTTAAAAATTTTGTTTTTGTTTCACTTATCCTGATTAAATTTGGCAAGCAGGTGCATCCTTGAATGGAGATTTCAAATATCTCATCTAGAAAGGAAGATATGACGAAATGCCATACTACAATTAGGTAATTTCTTATGGGTCGTTATAGTAATTTATGATTTGAAAAGTTATTTTTCAGAAATATATAGTTGCTCTCAAAGGCTCACCAGACAGACTAAAGCTAGTAAAATTTTATACAGCTATTATATGGTTGACTAAAAGTAATTTTTGAAGTTGGAGATAAAAAATTACCCCCTTGCAATAATTGGCTTGCATATAACCTAATTACAGATGTATCAGTTTATCAAAAAAAAAATGAAAGCTTTAGCCTGTAGTTACTGAAAAGAATGATACATGTACCAAGTTTTTTCAAATCCGTTCATGGAAGCATCACCAAAACTTCCCTGAGGCACTTCTCAAAAACAACACTTGAGAAAAATCGCATTCAAAGTTTTGCAAATCTTGGAAATTTTTTCCATTGAGCCTGTGATAAAGAGAATGCCTTTAGAATGAAGCTCAGATTTTGCTGAACACCATATTTATTAAAATCGGTTCAGGGAAACATGAGGCACCTCCATTAGTTTTCTTCTTTTTATTTAAAAATGGGTAAAGGCCCTGCTCAAGTCACAGTTTTCGTTTTCAAAGTGCAAAAACAGCACCCATGCCGCAAAACACCCCACGATCGACGATACATGCATGAGCCCACGTCTTGTTCAACACAAAATGTAAGCCAAGGAAACAGTCGCATGTCATTCACATTTCTAAGAGCCGCAAATGTACTGTGTCTGCTAATGGCGACGTTATAGATGTGCTACCTAGTCTCAAAACGGGGTCTTGACTACAAGAACTCTTGGTTACATGGAGAGTCACGGGAATTAGCGCCGGGGGCACCATCTATGGTCATGTACACCATGCTAAGTAAAACGGGATGCCTGTGACATCTGCGTCGTCACATAGTCCATGACTTATGACACAGGGCTTTGCTGTACTATAGCAAAACTGCTGACGCGATATGGGAGTGCATGACACATTGGTGACTTTTACGGTCCAATAACCGGCACGTACTCGCCGCATGATCAGATAATGGCTGCGCTTGCTTTCTGTACGCAAGTCCAGTTATAAACTTCTTAAAATAAGCATCTAATAACTGCTGCTTGCGATCACAGTGTCATAAACAAAGAAACAGCATATCAACTTTGAAGCAGGCCTAGTAGGTGAGCAGGCTGCCCATCGCATCGCTTGCACTGTTGCCGTAGAAACAGACAATCGTAAGAGGCCTCTTGGCTTGCTGCCATGATGAGCCAATAACAGGGCCGCTTGCAATGTGAACTTTGTCAGACTGGCCTCTGATTTCTTTGTTTGTGCTTTTTCTATGCAGCCAATGTAGGCAAGGAGGGCGGGAATGAAAAAGCGGGAAATTAGAGCTTTCAAACGATGCCAAGATTGCAGCACTCAGCGGCAGTAAAGGCTAAAGATGGCTCCATGAATGCCCGTTCCTGCCGTCACACTGACAAAATATATATATATTACATTAGAGTACGTTTTCGGCTAAATCGCTCTGATACAGCATAAATTAAGCATTGCAGATGCTGAAACGAGTGGTTTCCATAAAGGGATTTTTGTCGGTACCTTCAATTTTTTAAAACCCGTGTCCCCTCTTAATAACACTACGAAGTTGGGTTTTGGTTTTGGTTGTAACTACTACTAGTGTGTGGAATCATCTGCTTTTATTTCATCTCTCATCTGTCTGCTTTCAGTGCATTGTTTTCAACGTGTCTTACTCTTTTCCACCTTTGATGTCCGTGCGTGCATTGGTGTTCCTTGACTCATTCGCTTTCTTGTGCTCCTGTTATTGCAGGCAAGACTTGATAGACAAGTACAATGAGGACGACAGCATCCTGGCTTTCCTCCTCTCCACACGGGCGGGAGGTCTTGGGATTAACCTCACGTCTGCTAATGTGGTCATCATCCATGATCTAGATTTTAACCCTTACAATGACAAGCAGGCAGAGGATCGTTGCCACCGGCTGGGCCAGAGCAAGTAAGAGTCAATGCCTGCATTCAAGGCTTTCTTTGGTCCGCTAAATGCCGTCCTCGTTGCGGCGCACGCAAAAAGCTGCTGTCGTAGTCCCCTCCAACGACGGACATTTTTCTCGTCAACGCCGAAGTCCCGTCCGGCTTGAAGGTTCGACAATGCCTCTGCGGCTATCACAACTTTTCACTTGAAAGCGGCACTGTAGTGGCATCTCCTGATTGGTGCCATCGTGATAACACCATGCCGCACACCGATACGGCCGACACGATACAGGTCAAAATGACGACCTCGCTTGTGTACGATTGGCTACTGGCACGGCTAGTAGCGGCTGGAATACTCACTTTTCTTGATGGCGCGTCTTTCTTTAAATCCTCGAATCTAAGCCAACCCTAGAGTTTGGAATATGATTATTTAAAAAAAAAACTATCGGCCTAGATTCGAATAAATATGGTAATTAAAAAAATGAAAATTTCATTTAGATGGCGTGAAAGCAATATGAAGCTCATCTACCAAGGCAAATGTGATAATGTCAAGGCTAGCTCAATAGTTACAATAATGTCGGTGTGCAGGCTAGTTAAATAACGTCGGTGATATATAGAATGCCGATGCAAGCCATAAAATGTGAGCTGTCGAAGTAGGTGGAGAAAAATGATATACTGGGGAAACTACAGAATGAGTTCAGACCAGGCAGACGCATAAAGGATAACATCTTTGTACTAACACAGTGCACAGCAACACAAATAGCTCAAAATAGACCTTTATGGATAGCATTTCTAGGTATGATGGGAGCTTACAACAACATAGACACGTGATTGCTATGGGATATTCTCAAGCACGAGGGCATAGACGATGATTTCGTGGAGCTGTTGAGGCAGATGTATATAGGAACAGCCGAGTACAAGTCACATGGGTAGACTGGAAATACAGTGAAATTGTGGAAATTCACTGGATACTGAAGCAGGGATGTCCTCTGTCTTCATTATTGTTCGCAACTTATGTTAAGAGCATAGACAGATGAGTGGAAAGCAGTGAATTAGGTTTTGATCTATGCTACATCCGAAATCAGCAGAAGGTGCAACAGAAAGTTCCTGGGACAGACAACATGGTGCTACTAGCGGACAATGCAAGGGATTTACAGAGACTTGAGAATAAAAGTGGCAATGCAGCGACAAATCTAGGCCTTATGTTTAGCACAGACAAAAAGGGAATTTTAATCTTTAACGCAATAACGAAGCAATAACACTTCATTATTAAGCAATAACGAAGAGACAATAATGATGGGGTACCAATTCCAGATGAAGTCATACCCATAGTCAAGCAATATAAATACGTGGACATGTGCATAAACAAAAGAAAGACCTACTCATGCATCCACCAAGATGACCTAAAAATGAAAGGATAGCGGAATGCAGCAATAATGAAACATAGGGCACGTTAGGGCTTCTATAAATACGAAGTGGTGCGAGGAATTTGGAAAAGTGTAATGGTGCCAGCGCTATCGTTTGCAAATGCAATTATGTGCTTTAAATCAGAAATCTTGTCGGGTTGGAGTTTAACCAGAGGTCGGTGGGCCGACTGGCTTTGGGGGCCCATGATAAAACCACAAATGAGGCATTGCATGGCGCTATCGGTTGCGCTTCTTTTGAAGTCTGAGAAGTGCAGAGCAAAATTTGTTTTGAGAAAAGATTGAGGAACAGGCATGAAAAGAAATGGCCTGCTAAGTGCACGAATGCCTGTACCCAAAAAATGTGCGCACTGAATGGTGGAAAAGTTCAAGAAAGTTGGCAGCGAAGTACAGGGTAATTGAAAGTGTATGTGGACAACCAGAAGTCGTCAGAAAGAAAATGAGAGAAACAGCGATGGTAAATTGGATGCAAAGGATGGAAACAAAGTTACAAAAACAACAAGGAACAATCGGGAGGAAAACTTGTATGATAATGCAAAGGGCAGTGCCTTGCTATTTGAGGCCTGAGCTGTCTGCCTGAGGACAAAAACATACCGGAGCAAACATTAGCCACAGGATGAGGCATGTGTGTGTTGCAAAAAAAGGATGGAAACGACTGGGCGCATCGTAATGGGAGGCCAAGATATTCACCTAGAAGACCTGCAGGGAGTGTCCACCTTCCAGAAGCGTTGGGATTCAAAGAAGATGGAATGATTAACTGGTCAGCAGTTGAGATAAGTAAGAGACAATTGGAGTATTGCTTAAAAAAAAAAAAAAGCAGGGAAATATTGTTAGAACCAGAGTCATTACAAGCGTAAGTAATGGCACACATAGGGATAGAGATTTTAAATATGAAAGTTCAAATTCAGATCAGGTTAGAGGCTAGATCGCAATAAGTGTAGTAAAATTTGAATGAATCGAGCAGGCTAGGTGACCATTTCTCTCCACCCTGTTTCAAAGGGCATGCTAATAAGCATCATCATCATCACTTCCAGTTGTGGCGCAAGTGTTAACTACGCGTGGCAGGTGGGAATTCTGGCAAGAGCCGGCAGGCCCTGCATCCAGAATTGCAGCAGACGTCGCTGTAATCTCGGAAGCAGGGGCACGTGATTTAAGTTGGGAGCACTCACAGTCGCCATAGATGGAGAGGAGGAACAAGAAAAGGGGCCGAAACCAGCTACACAGCTCGCATGGCAGGCATCTTCTAATGGGGGCATTCATTATGCTTTCAGTTTTGACAAACGACGCCATTCAGATCACTTTGTCTCCTTTTGAATATTCTTCAGGGTGACCTATTAAAGGCATTGTCGAGGGATAGCATGCATTCTTGCCTTTGTGTCAGGATTGAAAGTTGTGTAAATCCTTGCATGCCTAATAAAATTGCATGAATTTTTAAAATAAAAATTTTATGTAGCTTGAATGTAAATGCAGTTGGGATAAATTGAAAATGCAGCCCTTTGAGCCATTTATTCACAAGGTACACAAAGGTACTCTATAAGCAGTTGTCACTGCCAATGTACTGCGGATTGCGCATGACAGTTTTAATTTCTGCTTGCTTCAGCATCCAGAAAAATGAATAGAAGTTACTTTCTTGGCTCCACTGGCCCAAACCTCGCAGGTCTAAGCATCGGAGTGGCATAACTAATTTACTATAATTGTCTACAAATCAGTTTCAGTATCCAAAAGGTGGATGCATCGTGTCATGATACACTGGCGTTTATACAATCGCTGTAGCTGTCACACATGAGCTCAGCCAGGATAAACACACGCTGCCCTCTTGTTTATTTTTATTTTTTAAGGACCAATGGCATCTCGCCTAGCCTTATTGCTACACCATGTAAGCAAATATTTCTAATGTCACAATACTGCCAGGTCTGGCATTTACAGAGTAACTTTAGGATCAAATTAATGTAGTGTTTTACGTTTTCCAACATTCATACTTGTCAAGTGTCATCCTTTTACGTACAAGAAACCTGTGAAAACGTTTCTGCAACTCTGAAGATATGTGTTGGCACTCCTTTAAGCTAATGTCTCAACTTTTTACTGCATATGGTTGCTCAGTCCCCAGTGCAGCTTCGTTATACAATACATATTACTGCATCACTTTCTCACCTGGCATATGCTCTCCTTATTTTTTCAGGGAGGTTTTCATCATAAAACTAATTAGTAAAGACACCATTGACGAAGGAATTCTAGCTATTGCAAAGGACAAACTTAAGCTTGAAAGAGACATCACAGACGACACAGGTGAGTGTTGTTTCTGAAGGCATTCTCTTTCTCATTGGCATTGTAATGTGTTGTAATATACAATTCTCACTCTGGTTTTAAGTATGCTAATTGCTTCAACACTACTGTTTATTGATAACGCACTTTCTCTCAATATCCAGTCTTGTATAAGGTAGCCATGGCACTCGGTCACAGGCTACATTGCCAACTTTTGGTTCCTTCATCGTCCTATCTTTTTGCTTGTGTATACTTCCATCACCATTGAAGCCTGCCAGTAGATGCACTAGGGTTTGAACAAAAGCCATGAAAGCACATTTAGTGACTGGATGTTCAATATACCAAATTAATTAATATAATGAAATAAATCTAAAAGGTTTCTTGCTGATATCAGCATGTAACAAATAATATGCTTCTAACTGATATCCAGTACAACAAAGGTATTTTCGTGTGGGATGCAAACTACGTTGTAACAAGGTTTGATTGTAGTAAAACTTATTGACAGTATAACTGGGATGATGTTAATGTATCTAAGTGCTATAAATGTAGCTTTAGAAGTATGAGTAGCTTGATCATAGGTTACAGTGTTCTTGCAGCAGTATAGACTTTCAGATTGTGCACAATATGCGTAATGCTGTTCTGTTTTGGTCCTTGCCAAAATGCAACTGTCAGGGCATAGCTGCCATGTTATTTGAATCTGTATGGGCATTCAAAAGTTAGATTTATGTAGTAATAGAAAAGGGCACACCACTTAACTGTCTGAGCTTAGAAACTGGATTGTGAGACACCTTGCTATAGGGGCTATAAGAGGCAATGAAAAAGTTAAATTTAAGTGATGACTTTTTATCTTGTAGTACTGGTAGGCAGTCCACGACAAGGTCAAAGTCAGAATTCCAGCCCAGTCTTCATCTACCAGTGAGGAGTGTAGCTCTATAGAGCTTGTAAGTGTAACAGAAGCGCACTAAATGATGCCTGATTTTTTAACAAACTTTTATTTACTTTGTCATTTGCTCTCCCTGACTTTTGGCTTTGTTCATTTCATGCAGCCAAAGAAGACGTGGATGTGGCCAGCGTTGCCCAGATTCTCAAAGCTGCACTGAGCAGCTAGTTATTTTCTTTACAAAATGGTCTTTCATCATTTATAATATTTTTTTTTTCTTCAAAGACACTTTGTTCTTCACTGAGACATATTATGCTGTGACGCAGATCTGTTCTTTACTCTTTTTTTTTCACTGTACAATTTTGTGATATACATATCGTTCTTTTATAGTAAAGCTCTACAAAGTTCAGCATGTTTCCTTGTGCAAGTTTGAGCATAACATGCATGCTGGCAGCTCAGGCTGACGTGACTGCATCATATGAAGTATCACGAAGTCGTGATCTTATGAACTCAAATCATTAAAAATGTTAATTCAGGCAATTTTGAAACTGTTGTGGGTGTATTTTTATTCCTAATTCAAAAGAGGTCCATCTGGTGTTTACGTTAATTTGACTGTCGGAAATGGACAGCAATAAAAGATATAAATTTTATTAAAGTTCTTCAGCAAGTTTCATTGTGTTATCAAATGTGGACTCCTCACCTGCGCTTTGGAAAATATTTGAGGTATGCAAACAAATTTGATTATCTTGTGTGCAGTGTACCTGGAGAAAAACCTAATCATTTCAGAAATTCAAATTTGCAGCACATCTAACCAGAAGTCTCATAAAATAAATGCACCGTGTTTAGCAAACAGCGCATCTGGCCCTGTTTGCTGCTGCTTAAGAAGTGACAGGGAAATGGGGCAGCAACAGAGTCTCATGTGCAAGTTACACCAGTGATGTGTTTCCCTCGTGGCGGTTCATGATAGCGATAAGCAGACCAGGAAACACACGAGGCTAAATGTGCTTTTCTTTTATGGCACTGCAATCATGGTAGGAAGTTTTGCCCTAGTGTAATACTTACAAATTGGGCTAATTAATCTTGACTAATTATCCATTTAAACAGAATACAAGAAATGGTGTGATATGCTTTATGCAATAGTCAACAACATGCATTTGGCCGTGTCCTTCTAGAGTTCTTCGACATAATTTTAAACTTCGGTTAAAGTTAGTCGGGACACACAATATGCAGGTTGTTCCACATAACTTGAGCCAAGATTTTAAAAATAAAAGGCACGTCTGATGTGTCTAACCAGACACATTCTATTCACACTGGTCTATAGTAACTCAGGCAATTTTTTTCCTCTAATAAAGTCTTAATTGCCCAACATTCTAATTATTGGGTGGGGACACCAAGTATGATACACAAATTCATAAAGCACCTTCAGAAACCACCGATCGAGTTGTTTCCTGTATGATACGTCTCACATAGTTGTTTTTTCCGGGTTGCAAAGAAAGCCCGCGAAATATAAAAACGCCACGTGATGGAGCAACTGCGCTGTGGTATCATGCTGCTCTCAAGAGCACGTTTGGTGAACAAGGTCAGCAGCATGCATTTGCCCTGTCATCCAACAGGAGTCGCTGGCCCAGCTGCCTACAACCATCATAACACCCTGCCGCCGCCTCGTTACCAGTCACAATGTGGCCTTTTGTGAAGCAGCGAAACCGAAACAGGACGGGGCAGGCTCCTAAAATGTTGGCACTACATTAAAAAACGTAGACGCGATGAAGGGGCTTTAGGGCAAGCCATGTACAATCACTTCTCTCGAAAGCACTGGTTCAGCACATACATCACCAGTATTGATGAATGAATGGATATGCGCAGCTTGGCTTGTCTGATGGAAAAAAAAAACTAAGCCTATGCTCATCACAAAGTTTGCACCGTCATGTCCAATCAATTCTCCCGAAAGTGCGTGGTTCGTCGCATACATCACTCCCGAAGCACGTGCTGACACCAATTAGGCGATGAATGGATATGCGAAACTTGACTTGCCCGAAAAAAAAAAAAAAAAAGGTAAGCCTATAGCCCATTACAGTCCTGGCCCAGCCAGGACCATTCACTTCTCACGAAAGGGCTGGACGGGGCATGCATGACTCTCCATGCATGTGCTGTCGCCGATTTAAATGATGGATAAATGGATATGCCCAGGTTGGCTTGCTTGATGAAAAAGCAAAAATGTCACTGCCCATTCCAGTCCGTGAAGATAGTCAAACAGCGAAGCTATGTTAGTTACACCGAGTGTTGCAACATGCAAGTCAAACTTTGCAAGCGGTCTATATTGTAAATCTTTTTGTTTCACGATTCTTTCACCTCATTTTTGCTTTTGCGTGCTTTGTGTAGTGAACATTCTTTAGGAGTGTTTTTCTTTTCGGTTCTCCCTTTCTTTCTTCTTTTTCTTCTTTCGGCGTGGGGTTTCTGTTTGTGTTTCGCTGTGGGGTTGGCCTCGGCGCTGCCGTTGAGCTTCGGCTTCTCAGGCGCGCAACCTGAGGTCGGTCCTATGACGACGAGCCCGTTCACGAGCCAACTCTCACTGACGGTCACGGTAGCTAGGCAGCTTCTTCCCCAGGAGTGTGCACTACACGTGGTCTTCCCATAGTTGTAGCTGGGATGGAATGTGTGGAAACACTAATCCAAAGCTCCGTATATTGGGTGCAAGGCCCACCACTGGAGATGTGGGTGCTGCAATCGTTTTGATAGTTAGTTGGATTGGTGTGACGATTGACGTGCTCCTGTAGTATCGTGTTTCAATCGCTGGGCACTGTTCGTTGGCTGCAAACCGCCAGAATAACATTTCTTTATTTTGCGCTAGGGTGGGATGAATCATCAATAAATTCAATGCTGATCTGGCTCGAGTGCCGAAAATGCACCGTGTGACAACCGTATAAGATTCGCGTATACGCATTCTCACAGGGGAAAGGGGCCGCTGCAACCCCCGTCTCCCCCTGTTTAGCCCTGCTAGGCCACGTGGCCCCTTTTTGGCGAATTCCGACAATGACGGCACAGGGTTCGCATAAACAACTTTGCTCTAAAAGAGAGGAAGCCTAAAGCCCAGTACAATGTTGGCCCAGCCAGATCCAATCACTTCTCTCGAAAGTGCGTGCTTAGTCCCATACATCTTGTACTCGGTAATTCTAATATACGTGATGGATAAATGGATAGGTGCAGGTTGGCGTGCCCGAGGAAAATATATATATATATATATATATATGTGTGTGTGTGTAGCCCGTTACAATGTTGCCCCGCCAGGTGTGATCACTTCTCTTGAAAGCGCGTGCTTCGTCGTATACATAACTCCCTGAGCATGTGCTGATGCCTTCGCATTGAATAAATGGATATGTGAAGCTTGGCTTACCCGGGAAAAAAAAAAATAAAGGAGGTTATATAGCTCATTACAATATTGGCCCAGCCAGGACCAGTCATTTCTCACGAAAGGGCTGGACGGGGCATACATCACTCTCCATGCATGGGCTGCAGCCGATTTACACAATGTATAAATGGATATCCCCCTCGGAAGCACAGATGAGATCACCCAAGCGGATGTCGTGGCCACCGGGAACTCGACGCATGCACAGGCCGTCTCCCCCCCGCTCTACCCGCCGTGGTTGCTTAATTAGTGGCTGTAGTGTTGGGCTGCTCAGCACGAGGTCGCGGGATCGAATCCCGACCACGGCAGCCGCATTTCGAAGGGGGCAAAATGCGATAACACCCTTGTACTTATTTAGGTTCACAGTGAAAGATCGCCAGGTGGCCCAAGTTTCCGGAGTCCCCCACAACGGCGTGCCTCATAATCAGATCGTTGTTTTGGCCCGTAAAGCCCCATAATTCTTTCCCCTCTGCTCCTGCGCTTTCTGTCTCTCTTCGCTATGGCCTTTCTTTCATCTACTGCTGTGCTCCGCGTTTTGCTTTCATTCTTCGCAGCGCTCGTTCACTCGGTTACGCTGACGCTTGCCACAGGAACGAGCTTATTAAGAACTGCGCTCTAAATGGAAAAGAAAAAGGTGGGTGCCTGTTAAAGTGTTGCCGCAGCTGTGTCCACTCATGGCAAATTAAACGATAAATAAATGGGCATATATGCACATTGGCGCACCCGGAAAAAGAAAAAGGCAAGCCTATAGCTGTTGCAGTGTCGGCGCAGCCCAGTCCAATCATTTATCTTGAAGGTGTTGGTTCGGCATATACGTTGGCATATACGTCATCCCCCCTCCCCGTACACGTGCTGATGCCGATTCATGCGATGAATAAACTGGTATGCGCAGATTGGTTTTCCCAAAAAAGGAAACAAAAGGTAAGGCTGTATGGCCCATTTCAATGTTGGCTCAGCCAAGCCCAATCAGTTCTCTCCAAAACACTGTTTCAATGCAGCGTCACTCAACTGTTGCGCTGTACCAGTTTTAGAATGCAATACCAACTCGCCCAATCCTCAACCCTAGTCACTCAACTGCACGTGCTGACGCTGATTTACATGATGACGAAACGTATATACGCAGACTGGCTTGCCCGAAAAAAAAAAAGGAAGAGGTAAGCATGTATAGCCAATGTTGTCCCAACCAGGTCCAAACACTTCTGACAAAAGGGCTGGATGGGGTATACTTGTACATCACTCCCCGTGCACGTGCCGACGCCGATTTATTACCAGATAGCTACACGGATATGTGCAAATTAGTTTGCATTTCCCCCCTCCCCTTAAAAAAAGAAATATGGTCGATATAGTCCATATATGTTGGCCTGCCAGGTCCAATCACTTCTCGAAAGTGCTGGTTTAGTGCATACATCACCCCCTATACATATGCTGATGCTGATTTACGTAATAAATCAGTGGATATGTGCAGATTGGTTTTCCCCAAAGAAAGCAAATAAAAATTAAGCCTAGGGCCCATTACAATGTTGGCTCAGCCAGGTCCAATCAGTTCTTCCAAAAGCACTGTTTCAGCGCATAAGTCACTCAACTGCTCGTGCTGATGCCGATTTAAGCGATGACTAAACGTATATGAGCAGATGGGCGTGCTTGAAAAAAAGAAAGACAGGAGAGGTAAGCATCACGCTCGCCTACGTTCCACATTTTCAAACAGTAATCACCATCATCAGGCTCTTTTATGTCCACTGCAGGGCGAAGGCCTCTCCCTGCGATCTCCAATTACCCCTTACCTGAGCCAACCGATTCCAACTAGCACCCGCGAATTTCCTAATTTTATCGCTTCATCTAGTCTTCTGTCATCCTCAATTGCGTTTCCCTTCTCTAGGTACCCATTTTGTAACCCTAATGGTCCAACGGTTATCTAACCTGCGCATTACATGACCTGCCCAGCTCCATTTTCTTGTCTTTATGTCAATTAGAACATCGTCTATACCCGTTTGCTCTCTGATCCAAACCACTCTCTTTCTGTCTGTTAACATCATGCCTAAAATCTTCGTTCCATCGCTCTTTGTGTGGTCCTTAACTTGCTCTCAAGTTTCTTTGTCAGTCTCCAAGTCTCTGCACCATATGTCAGCACTGGTAAAATGCACTGATTGTACGCCTTCCTTTTCAATGATAATGGTAAGCTTCCAGTCAGGAGCTGACAATGTCTACCGTATGCGATCCAACCCATTTTTATTCTATGAATTTCGTTCTCATGATCGTGGTTCCGTGTGATTAATTGACCTAGGTAAATGTACTCCTTCACAGACTCTAGAGGCCAACTGGCGATCCTCAACTCTTGTTCCTTTGCCCGGCTGTTTATTATTATCTTTGTCTTCTGCATATTAATCTTCAACCCCACTCTTACACTCTCTCTATTAAGGTTATAAATAATTTGTTGTAATTTGTCTGCATTGTTGCTGAGTAGAACAATGTCGTCGGCAAACCTAAGGTTGCCGAGATATTCGTCGTCGATCTTTACTCCTACGCCTTCCCAGTTTAATAGCTTGAATACTTCTTCCAAGCACGCAGTGAATAGCGTTAGAGAGATTGTGTCTTCCTTCTGACCCCTTTCTTTGTAGGCATCTTCCTGCTTGTGTAGAATTAAGGTAACCTCTGTAGATATCTTCCAAGGTGTTTACGTAAGCGTTCTGTACTCCTTGATTACGTAGTGCCGCTATGACTGTTGGTGTCTACTGAGTCGAATGCCTTTTTGTAATCTATGAAAGCCATATAGAGAGGCTTATTGTACTCTGCGGATTTCTCTATAACCTGATTAACGACATGGATGTGATCCATTGTGTAGAGTATCCTTTCCTGAAGCCAGCCTGTTCCCTTGGTTGACTAAAGTCCAGTGTTGCCTTACTCTATTGGAGATCATTTTGGTAAATATTTTATGTAATACTGGGAATAAGCTAATGGGCCTATAATTTTTCAATTCTTTAACATCTCCCTTTTTGTGGATTAGTATAATGTTTGCACTCTTCCAGTTTTCTTGGACCCTTGCAGTAACAGTATCAGTAAATTACTACATAAAACCTAAAGCATTGTCTTCGGTCATATAGGTACCTCTAAAAGGCAGAGACCCTTTAATAGAAGAGCGTTTGATTTTCAATGGTTTCGTTGCTTTTCTTTTTCTGCAAATGTGTCAAATGACCAACTGAGTGAAAAAGCCGGCGCGTGTCATCTTTAGCAACGAAACTGCAGGTAAATTCCCATTGGCTGCGATGCCACATCACAAGTGGGCCTTGTCAGAGCAGAGCTGCACCTCGGTAAGGCAAAATCAAAATGCGCCAAGCGTCTCAATGTGCTTGCTTGCCCGTGAGGAGTTCATAACTCCAAGGACCGATCAACGGCATTCAAATAGACATTAATCCTTTTGCGTTCACAACTTATAAAGAGTGCTTAAGTGTCCTCTGATATTTATTCTTTTGGGGGGGGGGGGGGGCGCCCCCATTCTTGGGACACCAGGTAGGTGCCACTGTTGCGTAAGGGCTAAAAAAACCTTACATGTATTTAAATACTGTGTCAAAGTTTTCCCTGCTTATACCTCTCCTCACCATTCTTTCCTCAATGAATATCACCTTGATCCTCGTGATGTTCCATGTCCATGTCTGAATCTGCGTCGGCATGTGCATAGGGAGTGATGTATGAACTGCAGTTTGCATTTAAGCATAACTTTTGGATGCAAACTGCAGTAGTGCATACTGCAAACTGCAAACTGTAGTGCATAAACATAAACATTATTTGACAATAAGATAAGACCTGTGTGATGTATATACATAAACATTGCATGAGATTACAAGTTGCATTGGATTAAAATAAGCCATAGGTTGGCATACTCACTCACGAGTATGACTCATACTTGCTTGTCTACACTCCTGTCACAGGTGTGAGATGGTATGTTAGTGACAAAAGGTATGAGTGGACATGTGTATGGACTGTGGTGAGTGCCACCGAGTTTGAGTGAATGTGTATATGAAGAGGAGTGAGAGCTGGTTAACATAGGTAATAATGAAAATCAGTGACTGCAGTTTTGAGTGGACATTAGTATGAACGTGAGAGACTGTTGGCGAGTGCAAGTGTATGAGTGCACAAGTATACAAGTGAGTATCATGCATGCAAGTGAGTGGCAGTGAATGGACACCACAGCATGAAAGGGTTTTGGTAAGTATGAATGAAAGTGACTACGAACGGTGAGCGAGTGTTGACGAGTATGAGTGAGTGCCGGCAAGTTTGAGTAAGCATGAGTGTGGGCGAGTGCTATAGGCTCCAAAAACATTGGCGAGCAAGTATCCTCTTACTATGTTGTCCTACAAAACAAATGCTATTGTATGAATTGAATTATATTACAGAGCATTAACCATTTCGTTTCGATTCCAACAAGTGCTCTGGATCTTTTTTTTTCTCAGATCTGCACAGACCGCATGCTTGTACATACTTCGAGCTGTAGCATAGATTTTTAGGGGTGGGTGCAAATATTTGAAACGTTAGAATAATGAATCGAATAGTGTCCTATTTGATTTGGTCTTTAAATCAAATAATGACTATTCGTAAATATGAATATGAATGTTTTTTAATAGTTGTTGTATATTTCAAAGTATCGACTGTGTGCAATGAAACATAAATGTGGAGCAAAAGCACGACAAATCTTTATGCTAAAGCATAAAACATTGAGAACTTAAGTAGTGGAGTAGGCTATGTCACTCGGGGAGCCCGACTTTATCGGCTATACAGCAGTCATTTGCATTCTACAACGAGTCCTTTGTAAGTGAACGAATTTCTTATTTGTGAGAATGGCTGTTCATTATTCAAAACCTATTGGGAAAATGTTCAATATTCAATTCACTTATAGCACTGTTTGATTCGTATTCGATTCTGTCTCAAAAGTTATTATTCGTAAACCCCTAGTAGATTTTCAAGAAAATGTGATGGACAGCAGATGCCACAAATTGTTGCAAACAAAGTTTATTTGCATCATCGCAGCTTGTCTGCGCATTTTTTAAACTAGCATGTTATCGCAGTAAGACATTCAATCATACACAATGCCAAACAGCCAGCACACAGGTTTTCAATGTCACTAGTACTTCTGAGAAGCACAAGTGCTTTCATATTGAAGAGTTTCAGCTTGAATGTATGTGCTACAATTACCATACTACTGGAATACAAGGATGTAGCCATAATATAGCTATGAGCAGGTGTGCTGCTGGTGACATCTTGTAAGACTTAGCTGAAGCATTGTATGTAGCATGCAACGTTTGTTCTGATTAGATGTTGGCTTATAGCTATCACCAGAAACGTAGCCTTACCAAAACTATATTTTGCCTTTTCTTGCCAAGAACAGCCATTCAGCACGAACATGAAACATACTGTACAACATACTGTGTAAAACTTACTGATTAAACTAGATAATATGTTTAACCTTTGATGAAGACAATGTCATGAAGTAGATGTCACTGATGCTGCCCTTCATGGCTACATGCCAGTATTCCTAGATTATGATAAAAGTAACATATATATATTTCAGGCTAAAACTGCAATATTTTCACTGCTATCAGAAACAAAGAAGGAAGCATAAATTGCTTTACAATTGTTTTTATATATGTGAGCAAAAAAAAAAAAAGGCTTCTGCAACATACACCAGCAAAGGAACATGCAGTATACAAGTATAGATATATTCCATTTCACAATGCCAGCACTATAGGCTGTTGAGTCAAGGCAGGAGATCAACTTTTTTTATTATTATTTTTTAGTTTTTAATTTATAGACATGTTGACTACTACTCCACACACCTACACAGCATTCTTGATGGTTGCATTTGGGCAGTTTGCTCACTGAAAAATCACAGTGAAATGTACGCATACAGCAGACACTCTCTGCTATACTTTAAACACTTCAGTGTTTTCAACATGTGCACGTCACATAACAACTATGTACAAGTGATAAGCATCATATGCATCCAAGAACCCGATTTATATTGATCACCGGAATCTTGTTTTCAACTTCCTATTTAACAGCCAAGCTATGGCCAATGCTCTGCATAACAAAACTTTGTGGCTCTTCTAACATATGCGCACAACAATTGCTGGTATGTCTATGAAGCTTGACAGCTCCAGTATGATCGTAAAATACCTTCCTTCATAAAGGGTAGCCTTTAAAGAGAAAATGTCAATTTAGATCACAAAACAAAAGGTGCTGATATTTCCAGGTTTTATTAACCTGAACAGAACTTTAAACATTTTAAGTGAAAGGCAGGTGCTTTTAAATGTGGCGCACAGTAGTCAACGACATGCAAGTTACGTCCACGGCGTGCAAACTAGAAAATCCTTCCACCTACATTACAAGTGATACTTGCAAGCCTATGACATTTCTGTCGGGACACTCGAGTTGAAAAAAAAAATCAACCCAGAACAGCTTGTAGTCCAGCAGATAATTTTGTTTTGCACAGGTTGGCTCCTGAATCAACTAGCTCAACGACAGTTTTGGCCTCCCATGCTTCACTGTCCTATCGCTTTTGCCAGATACACGAGGCAACTTTACACTGAGATCAAGCTCGGAACATTGTTTTTCTCTGGCAGATTTGGAATGAAAAACCAGTGTCTGACACGAGTGCTCGGTCGAAGATTCAGGTAGCTTCTCCAATATACCCAGCAGAATTTGCCAGCAGTTCCCAAAGAGCCAAGCTAGAGACTACGCATTGCAACATGCAGCTTTTGGGGCTAAAATTTGCTGTTTTACCAACCAAGTTGCATTATTATGAGTGCAGTTTCTTGTGCAAATACAGCTGAAGCAAAGGCAGCAGAAAAGTAATTCACATAAGTTGGCAAGATGAGTTGTATGGCCCCAGAGAATTTATTTTAGTTGTTGTCCATGCATCTTATTGTAAATAGATTTTTGACGCTTATATCACTTTTAGGTTATCCATATAGCACCCAGTGAACTGAGAAGATTGTCCAAAATAAAAGATAAAGTCTGATAAATTTCCTCAGCTGCTGTTCTCAAGATAAGCACATTTTGATAAAGTTCGCCTTTTGTGACCATGACATAGCAACCTAAATTTTTAATTCCAGCTACCTAGTACATATTTGATTATATAAATAGTCTCAAATACCTTCTCGCAGATACTTTAACCTATATTTAACAAACAAATGTATATGCTTCTGCTTCACTTAGCGTTATATTCGTGTTATGGTGATGATTATTTACGATTTTTATGGCGCAGCAGCCGCACAGGCTATAATGCACCAAGCACAATATTAGTGTTAAGCTAATAGCTTCAAAATTAAGAAATTTCTCTGTTACACCAATGTTTTCAAAAGCTAATTTTTCCTTCATGCCATCAGCAAGTGGAATATGTTTCCATCTCATGTTGTTGATGGCCAAAATACATTGTAACTCTAAGAAATATTTCTGGAAGTACAGTCCTTTGACTAGAAATTGATAATCTTTTCTTACAACATTGTTTCACTGTTTACCAGGGCTTTGCCTTCCTAGCCATATTTGATTCTGTGTAGTGCACTTTCACCCATGCGAAAATGGTGAAATGACATTACAGGAAACCTTTATAAAATGCATGAGAAATAGTGTTAATAACGACTCTATTCTCACTGTTAAAAAAGTAATAAATAATTTATAGACAACTTCTGCACCTCACGCCGATTCCATACTCAACAATTTTCTTGAGTTTAAATACGTACTTTAATGTTCAGCAGCTGAGGCAGATTTAACAGATACACAAGGGCTAGAGATATAAATCACGTGTTTGAAAAGTAAAGTTCAGTGAAATTTACAAGTCAGAAACATAGTCATCCCAGTACCCAACATGCAAGTACACACATTTTTTTTAATTATAGTTTTTCTGCGGCCTTCATATTTGGGTCCATTTGTGTTGGTATGCAAACACACACTTTCGCTCTCAGCTTGAACACTGAGAAGTGAAATCAATGAGAAATAATCATGTTTACAAACGTTTCTAAACCAAAATCTGCGTGATTGTGCAGAATGCACTTTCAGTAGCTCAGACGTTTATGTGCTGTTTTTCTTAGGCTTTTTATATAACCAGGTACGTTAAAAGAAGCCCGGTGGATTAATTACTGCACTTACTGCATACTGTTTTTTTTTTAACTATCTAAGCAAGCAGTACAAATCTGTATGTCTAGTGTTATTTTTCATCTCTGCTAAGAAGAAATATCAGCTCAGTTAATTTTTTAAGCAATTCTATCATCTTAGCTAGGTCAGAATAATGTAACAATTTCATTCCTATTGTATTTTCATTTCAGACTTAACCACTGGCCTATCTAAATTATTACCAAAATCAGTTCTTTTGGAGCATCAGATAAAAGAAGATGTTGCTTTATACTGGTCCTGACTTCTTTAGGTTCATCAGGCTAATCAAGCATGTTTGATTTTTTCTTTCTTTTTTTTTTTTTTGCAAGCACCGATGCTTGGACAAGCCTGTTCAAAGAGCTTAAAATGCTGTTTGCACAGAGCACCTATTCGAAACGTCAGGTAATACAAAAGTTGAATGCTATTTATGGCAGAGCTTTTATCTGGGGGAAAATAAAAGCTTGTGTGCCAAGCTACTATGCCTTAAAACAAATCAGTCAAGAGAGGATGATTGGCTCCTTGGCAATTATCTGGAAATCTGTATTTGGAAATCTCTCTCTTATCAGAAGTTTAGCCTCACAGCAGCGCCAAGAATGTGTGGGAATTAAACACAGGCCCTCATTTCCGCTCACATTATCTGGAAAATTTGTATTAACAGAATGAGTTTGAAAAGGAGCTCACTGTTCTCAAACTATTCATTTTATCACATGTGCCATGGCCTACATGAGAAGAACACTTCAAGAGTTAAAGGAATACTAATGAAAAGCACGAAATCAGTTTAGACAGATAAAGTCTTCCTTCAAAACTCATTGATCTCGCAGCAAGATGTTGCGTACTAGAAGATAAAAGGCCCACACTTCCATGACTTCACGTTGATATTCCAGTGCTGGTACATTAGTGTGACGTCATGGATTTCAAAGCAATTTCTCTAACCTGGACCATCATTATGCAGTAAAAGTTTTAGAACATTTCAACATCAGTCTTTGGTTCTTTTAGAATGCAATGTTGCCCATCTATATTGATAAAAATTTTGCTAGGCTCGAGCATAAGCCGATAACGTCTATGATGTCACGGTGAGCTAGCGTGGAAACTTCGAAACGGCACTGCCACTTGTATTTCGTTTTTGCAGCTTTTCTGGCTTACCAAGTCTCCTCTCACAGTAAGATTGGCTTCTTCTGGCAATACGGAAGGGTAGTTAAGTAACACAGCTCACATAAGTGTTATCTTTAGTGTCCCTTTAAAACAGGACTGTTCCATTCAACAGACCACTCTTTCTACCACCAGTATTGTAGCCAAAGTGCAAAGGACACCTCAAGGGCTAACGTCACTGCTGCATATTCCCACACAGGAAACCACACAGTACACAAGTGACTTCACTCCTCTGCAAATGTGCAGTACATTAAGTGCACGTTTGTGACGTTTACATTTGCACCCTCTATGCTGTTTTTTGAGCAGGCACTCTCTTGTTGGCAGCTTATGTGAAACAACATTGCTGAATGACATTTGTACAGCACACAACAATCACTGGGCATAAACTATGTATAATAACAAGAAGTTGACGGACACAGCCGCATTGCCAGTTTCATCCACAACATTCACAAACGTCAAACCCTCACAAACGTCGCAAACCCTCAAACTAGGCACAACAGCTATTACACATGCATGGGACCACAATGTATCAAAATTGCGCTCGTATTCCAAAACACTCCTCTACTACACCGATGCAAAATTAAATGAAGAAAAGGGACCTCCACAGTAAAAACTTGATCGAGACAAAACATAATCCAAAGACTACACCCAAACTCGAATGCACATTCCAAGACATGTAACACTGACGAGCAAGTGCAACATCAAAGTTGTGGAAGGTACAAGTCCAAAGCCTCTACTTTCCTTCATGTGGGCAGGGTTCAAAAGCCCAGTATAGAAGCAAAACAGTGCTATTATTATTAAACTCAAAAGCAAGTTCGAGAAAGTGCTTTTGCTTTCTGACACAAGTGTCTAAAACATGCACATACTGATAGAAACTTCGCCAAATCCAGTTTGGGCAACCCCACCATCATTTCACGTATCAATGTACACTTTCACAAAGGAATAGTTTCAGGACTCGCAATGTTCACACACTGAAGAAACTTTTCAACACACCTATATGGCAAGAAAAATTGCTAAGAAGGGCACAAGTGCAATTCTCCCACACCAAAGAGAATGCACCACACCACTGTATACGCACTCGCACTACGATGTTATTCATCGGTACAACACTTTCACACTGTCCAGCAGAGCATGCTGCAAGTTATGTACATACAAACCATCAGGTTTTACAGTTGCGGCAGTGTGTGACGTACATTTGAGGCCATACTAGCCATGTTACGTGTATATGCGCATGCACGGAAGTGCAAGCCTTTCAACAATGAAGAATAAGAGAAAGAAACAGTCGATGCACTGTGCAGAAAGCGTGCCAGGCTGCCAAACACGAAGAGCTTGCACTTTGCACTAGACAAAGCAGTGGCAAGTTTCATCCTAAGATCCGCTGATGCTTGCCATGGTGCATTTTATTTCAGGTGTGAATTACTGCCACAATCTGTAGTCTGTGGGTCAGCAGCACGGGGTACCATCAGCTGCACATGTGCTTAAATTTCCAGCTCATGCCACCAGTGCTGCTTTGATACATAGAACTTCAAACACTCTGTAAACACTTTGTTTACAGCACTCCTGGCTGCTCGAGACATACCCTCCCGTGCAAGCACTGATAAGATAAGCTATAAGTGTTAAGAGTGTTAGTCCAAAATGTTGAAATTATCCATCACACTGAGAACCGGGCTTTTGTGAGCCAGAAAATGATGCAAGCGTAGGGTAGGATTGGTGCATCACTAAATATACGGTGCCAGAGCCCTGCTTGTAATTGCTAAACAGTAGTCAATCGCTGGCAACAAAAATAGCTGCATTGCATTTCAACATGAAACAGAAAACAGTCTGGCCAATTTTACTGGATTCCCATACAGAGGAACTTGCTTATGTTACCTCGCTGCATTTCTACGTTGGCACCGTTTGTAGGAATGTCTCTCTGCTTGGAAGTGCCAGACTTCCTAGACAGCTGGTGCAGCACACGATTCCTGTTCACATCGCACAACTTGACGCATCTGATTCAAAATGCTGTCGAAGAAAGCCTTCAGCTGCAACTTTCTCTGCAACTAGGTCATTTATTGGCATAAAATATGCCATGTAGTCCCAAGGATAGAATGGTAATTTAACGGCATAAATTCCGTCAATGTTTGCGTTTAATGCTCCTTTACGACTACACACATCAAATGCAGTGCTTGAGGTGAACATGCCCAAGACAAGTTTGCCCGCTCTGGAGAGAACATTAAGAGACAAGAGTGTCGCAGTGAGGCCACGTGAGAAAAGTGTATGACCAGGAGAGGCAAGCTGCATTTCACGTGCCAGCAACTAGTGCCGACCCTAAAACATTCCGTGTAGGCTGTGCAACACACTCGCTGCAAAGTGCAGTACCTCACTCAACACACTCAAATTAGGCTACTGCAGCAAACACTCTGGCAGTTGTGCCAAACTAACATTGCGTGACATCTCCATTGTTTAGTACAGAATCGAGCATATCAAGTATGGCCAACAACACATCAGATGTGTCTGCACACTTGCTATCAGATCATGCAACTGCACCTTTTATTCAAGCAATTAAGCAGTGAGTGGCAAGCGTACATAGCCAATATGATGACCTGACCAACTTCAGATAAGACATTGCAAATGCAGGAGTTGGAGAGAGAGAGAAAAATAGAGCTCATGCTGCCATACATTCCTGTGTTAAGCAACGTGTACATTTTCCATGAAGCAGTCACCCCACGATAGGTTCGACAGCTTGAGAAACATAATATGATTAAACATTGCTATTTGTTAATTCATTTTGGCTGATTCTGCAATGAAATTTAGTCAAATGCTCTACATGCAGTACTGTGAGGAAGAAAAACACAATAACTTAGTATTTCAACTCTTCCAAGCCTACTTTTACAGTCTGCTTTTATAGCCTGCTTTTTATGCTAAACAGGAAGTAATGTGAACGCCAACTGCCTGAAACTTTGGCACTAACAATACAAGTCCTGATCTTCCAGAAGAGCAGTTGCTGTATACGCTAGAGCCTGGTCTAAGTACCTAAGTTTCTCAAATCGAATGGTCAGAATGAGTGCGCTAATTGGGATGCTTCAGACTAGGTAAAGCATAAAAGATATTACTGCACAACAAAACGATTTTTAGTGGAAGTCCATGAACAACAGGAGCATGTGAGGCTTCTTCGTGCAATAACACAAACCATAATGTTTGGTTTTGTCCTCAAAGTAATTAAACACATTCTTTGGACGATTAGCTAAAGGCCTGAATATCACAAAGAAAAAAAATATTTTCTGTTTCATTTAACATCACAGTCAATGCAAATGAGCGCATGACACACTTTTTGGTTGACATCTGTTAGTAGATTCGTTGCCGCGAGAAAACGATGGAGATTTGCATTTTGCGGTACAGGCTATTGTGTCATCTAAAACCTAGATGACTAAACAAAGGCACATATATAGGGATAATAGGGTCCAACCTCATTACAATAATATTGCATCTGATGCCTATATTCGTTACATGCTGATATCGCTGAGAAACATTTTAAGGTTTGTTGTATCTGTGATCATTATGTCGAGGTTTTACACGTGGACGTACCCTGTAGAAGTTTTTCTAAAGTTCATTATTGAAGATGTCCTACACTACTGTCCACAACTTTAGTTGCATAGCTTCACATTCAGTGTAGAACACAATGTCCTGATGCTTGAGCAATACCTTTCACTAATGGTGTGCTTTCTTTCTTTCGCACAACCTGTCCTTAATTCTAAATTATTCTTCAAAAGATTTGTTTTATGCTGCTATCTAAAGGACCGTGTTGTGTATGTTTATGTGCTAAATTTGTGCACCATTTCTTTCTCCTTTATTTGAATTAACTTGTAGTGTTCATCTCTTTCCATGGATGGTTTTTATTCATTTTTGCAAGCACAATACTAATCACTGTGCTATTCTTTTTGGCACTTGATTATTACTTTAACTAATTAGTACCTGCAACACAAGCTCTGGCATGTCAAAATGCCAATGGCATTTATATTGTATAGCAGGATTAGCTTTTATTTGAGTTAAAAATGTGATAAAAATATTCAGAATGCTTACTGTATGCATAAGAAATTCTACAGATAGTTCCATTTTTTTTGTGTTACAATATTACACCATACAATATTGTCACAATATTGCACTATTTAAGTCCCTTTATAATCCTGCATTATTCTCGGGGTGCCCCGTTCTTAACCTGTTATGTGGGCTGCCTGTAGCTGTGACCTGCCTGTGCTTATCCATGAATAATGTAGAACAAGAAGTGTAACTAGAATCTAGGTTGAACAATAAAGTAAAAATGCATGTTTAAAGAGAACGAGAATCCATAATCTAAGAAAAACTTCACGAGAATGTGCTATGATGGCTTAATGCCTTTATAAAAAGTGAAGGTATGGTTCTCAACCTGAAATCTTTATCATGACAAGCAACTTTCACATTACATATCGGCATATAATAATTTAGGCTTTGCACGAAACCAAAACTTCAAAGAGGCCCTAAAACAGCCATCATAAAAGCTGAAGATCTCTATTTTTTTTTATTTGGCGCCTCCATCATTGTTAATACTATACTGGGTGGCAGAGAAAGCCAAACCCATGCATGATTCATGTTATTGAAAGGCAGGCTGCACAGATACAAGAAGGAACGCAAAGGAGAACACAAACACGTTTTTGTTGCTACCTGTGTCCTTGTTCACATGCCCGCTTTTCAGCAACATGAATGCCTACCAACATGCTCAATTTTCAATCGATCCATGCACGATGCAGTACACGGCCATCAATGCCACCACATTGTTTCTCTGTCATTGGCATGCTTTTCACCACGCTCTGCTTTCTGGTACAAGTAGAAACAGCCAACACTGGCCTCCTTGTCAAACAGTGCAACAGAAATGATCCACATACTATTGTGGACAAGTGAGATGCAAATAGGAAAATATTGTCATATTGTGATGTTAGCCTGGTGAAAAATTTTAAATATAAACAAAATGTGCACATGTCAAATACTACAGCAGAACACCTTTCACAAGTTGCAACTCAACAGTAAGATTTTGCACCACCACTTAACCTGTTTCCAAAGATAGTGTAAACCCCAAAACTAAGCATAAAGGCAGAATTATGCCGATGTTATGTGGGGAGAAAAGCAGAACTTAAATAATGTGTTCTTGTTAGGCCTAAGTTGTTCGTGTTTTGTTTCAGTTGTCCACACACCTTTTACAAATTGTAACTCAAGAGTAATATTTTTTCACCACCAATTAACCGGTCACCAAAGATAGTTTAAAACCCCAAAACTAAGCATAAAGGCAGAATTATGCCGATGTTATGTGGGGGAAAAAGCAGAAATTAAATGATGTGTTCTTGTTAGGCTTAAGTTGTCCGTGTTTCGTTTTATTTGTCCACAATAGTGCACAACATAACTGATGAATGAGTATGAAGCACCAAAACAAGCATTGAAGAACAAACAAGAGAGGACAGCAGCATTTCAGCACCCCTTTAACACAACCAAAAACGAAACATACCATAAGCGAAGCACTATACAACCTTTCTTCCACCAGCAAAAAAAAAAAAGAAAACAAGAAAAGCATGGAAAAGAAGTTTGGGGGCAAGGGAAGGCTTGACCAGATAGAAAGTGGCAGATCCAACATTGCTCTTTCACAGGCTATCCGGCACCGGACTCAAAACAAGAGTTGCAGCGCAAACAGATGGAGACAAGCAAAGCCATGCAATTGACACTCACACAGTGCCTGCCCACATGTCTGTACATCCTTGTTACTATCCTCCTCTCTGCACACTGCAATTCTTTCACATGAGAAGACAGAAAGGGAGACAAGACCGAACACGTTTGCCGAAGCAACAGTGTGTCAATCACTTGGCAGGGGCACTAGCTCTAAGGCGTCCAGTCGAGAAGCAAGTACTCCTTTAGAGGTCCTGGGAGTGACAGTTTCCCTACCAGAGTGGCAACCTGGTGTCGCAGAGCCTGGTGTATGGCCACCCGGGCAATCTGCTTGAGCGAGCGTGGCTGGCTGTACATAGACCTCAGCAGCTGCATGATGCAACCAGCGGTCGCTGCAGGCAGCACAACCGGCTGGCCCAGAAAACTCTTGAGGCAACTGTAGAGCTTGCGGTGGTCCATGGTGTAATAGAACAGTCGGATAAGGTCGGCGAACCGCTGCTCAGGGTCGTTAAGAAGGTCGTGCTTGCGGCTCAGTTGATGGATGTAATAGTGCAGAACCTGATGACAACAGCGCAAGAGAAAGAAAATAAGAGTTTTTATTTTTCTTGTTTTGCAAGGAGACAAAATGATGCTTTGAAATACTGAGGCTTCATGTGACAAATGCGGAACACCTTCTCACACAAGTGCTAAAGGCACGACTGCTGTCAATATTTTTTTTGTTTTGTTAATCCACTCGGGAACTGTCATAAGATTCATGCATCCATGGTTTCTGACTATGCTAAAAGCTTGCTGCTTGCTCAGGCATGTGCTCTCTCTATTTTCCCCCTTCTTCCTTAGTGGGAACGTCAATTTTCAAGCAGGCGCAGTATTTTATCGAGAGGTGCCAATGAAAATAGGGCACTGATAGCATGCAGCTTATATACACAGAAAAAACATTTTATGTAGGTACTGAATAAGGATGGACTAACTAGTCAAAAAAGGTGCTGCCAAGATATCAGCATCAAAAACAAACCTTTTAAACAGTTCACCTCTCTTTCTCCAGCCTTACATCACATGTGTGCCCCATACAATTGTGTCACTTGCAAGCTAGGTGCCAACAAAGTATACTACAAACTAAACCAGGGTGTAACTTCAGAACAGTGTTGCACATCACTTGCAAATTTACAAAATAGCACATGATCATGGGTTTAAATTCACCAAATTACACAAGTGGAACACTGCTGGCTGTTGATGGGTGGTTCAGTACAGCACTTTCAATTTATACTTCACATGTCACAGAGAATTCTCATATGCATGTTCCCTCAGAGAAAATATTTGTTCTAATTAATAAATCATAATTGCCTACTGGTTCATATTGCTATATAATACTATCACTGGGATGGTGTTATCACTAGATATACCTGCTACAATGGCTCAGTTGCTATGCTGTTCTTGTGCTGATAGTTCTATCAAGCATTATAGTTCAATCTCTGGCAGCCATGGCTGTACTTTGATGGGGACGGAATGCAAAAACGCTCACGTACTGACATTTAGGCGAACGCTGAAAAACTTCCAAGTAGATAAATGCTCTCCAGCCATTGGCTACAAAGTCCATTATAGTTCAAGACTGATTCAATCACTCTTATCCACTGGACACGACACACTGGGGTAAAATTGATAAGACCTGCTTTAAAGTAGCATTCTGTTACTTTTCTATGCATTACTAACGGGTTGTATTCATAGCAATGTGAGTGCATCTGTGGTCAATAGCTCCAGTGTGGACACATGCAGCTTGCAAATCAGCAGCTACTTAACTGCATTATAGCAAATGCTATGGGCTCTTAGCTGAATAGTAAATATTTGGTGTTACTGGCATCCATCATAAGATGTTGCAAGTTTTTCCTTTTATTTAAAAGCATCAATAAAAAGACAGGATAATTATTTTTGTTAACTATTAGTTTGTCATACATGCTTGCTATGGAAGGGTGCTATAGTTTTGCACGTCTGTTGTTCATGTCTTGGAGGATTGTCTAATCATGACAGGCTCTCAGCTATTGCTGCTTGTGTTCTACGAGGTACGGAGAGGGCTCTAGAGTCTTTTATGAAGTTTAAGAAGGATCATGCTGTTTTATGATACGCACTCAACAATTACAAGACAAAAGAAAGTGCACATGCCTGCTAGTTTTTCTTAGCAGACATTGTTCTACTGCTCCATCCAGTCAACAGGCAACATAGATTGCCTCTCTGAAAGCAATCAACTTGGGATCCTGATGTAACATATAGTACCGATCACTTTCCATGCTCTAAATTTCATTTTCAAACAGTAACTATGAGCCAAGCTGCCTGCAGTATGTAACCAATGCTGCCTCACTTCTACAGTCATGGTGCCTCACTATCACAAATTGGTACATAGTAAAATAACAGAGCTGATGGTAGCAATGTAGTGCTGCTGAAGGCTCTATGTTTGCTAGTGGATTGTTTGATTATTGGGTTGAACGTAAGTTCCAAAGCAACACGACGGCTATAAGAGGTGTCATAGTGCAGGACTTCAAATTAATATTGACCATCTAGAGTTTAACCCCTTAACTGGGGACCACGCCATAGGGAGTACGTGCAACTACAGACACAAAGCTCTCTCGCCGCGTTGAAAAGTGCAATTCATAGGAAACATATTTTTCATCAAGTAGTATATATTGTGCCATGTCTTGAAAGAAATGTGAGTGGTGGTGAGATGTTTGTTTTCCAGATGGTGCCATTTTGCTTGTGTAGACTGAAGGGGCTGGCCACCTATTCATCAGACAGCAAAGTGGGGAGCATGTGACAAGGAGCGCGTCCACAGGCGCGTGACTTTCTGGGCGTGGAAACTCTTGCTTTTGGCGCGAATTGTGCCAAACTTCAAAATGCAGATTTCGCGCACAGAGATAAAAAGCTTTGAATGGCAGCACTGCTGGAGCAGAGTGATGACTCTGACAAAAGTACGTGTTTGAGATAGACAGCAACACTGACAGTGACTCCGACAGCGAAAGTAGTGACTGAGAAGATAAGAACGGCTTGGAAGAGCCAGTCACAACACCAGTGAATTTTAAAAAATTGCATGATGGTGGAGTCGCAATAACATGGTTTGTTTTTCAAGGAAATCCTGGAATAGACTGTGATGTCGCCCTGGGTAACTCACTGTGCTTCAAGATGAAAACAAGCTTATGAAGTGAAAAGGAGCATAAAACTGTCAAACTGTTATTTGTTGTATATCAAAATCTCATAAAAAACAATTTTTTTTAATTTAGAACACCATTTCGAAAGAAAAACTCCCCAAGGCATAGTCAAATCTTGAGAAACAATTCCCCAGTTAAGGGGCTCATGTACAGCCATTGCTTAGCACATGTGCATTCCTGGATTCCACCCCCTTTTAGAATTCGACCTCTGCTGCCGGGAATCAAACCTACAACCTCGTGCTCAGCAGCAAAGTGGTATAGTAACTGAACCATTGCAGCAGGTCGCAAGCGAACACAGTCAAACTCTGGTATAATGAACAGGCTTGTGTGCTAAAGATAGTTGATATATCAGGCAATTAGATACACCCAAACTTGCCTATAACGAAAGTAAATGAACTTTTGTGATGCATTCTCTATATATGAATTTGTTGTACACAGTTCAGACAGAAAGCAAGGAAGGAATCCATTTATTGAAAACGAAACTATGTGTAGTAGGCAGTAATTTTTGCCTGTGCCTTAAAGTGTTTATCAGTGTCACTAAGGATGGCGTTCTCAATGGGCATAATTGTGCAGACCTGCTCCAGTCCACTTTCTTCAATGTCAGCCCAGTACCGGCACAGAACATCCGCCACAAAAGTGCATTGTGAAGTGTCGGGAAAGGTGGCGCCTCATCTGACAGTGAATGCCCTGAGTTCGACACATACAATGTCTAGTTCTTTATCAAGGAGTTATCTTACATCCGTATTGGACAGTAAGTTTTGCGCATTCAATATAGAGCATAACTTGCTTTATCCGCATTCATTATATTTGGGTTCAAATGCACAGTACACATCGTAATAAAAAGCAATTGCTTTTCTTATGTAGCCTTCCCATAGTGATATCATACAGTTCACATCCTTTAACCAAGCCAAGGTTCACCCTCACCTGGTTAGAGGCTTTCTTGAGGAACACTGAGCTCTGCGAGTGGCAGATGACTGGATCCGATGAGCTAACTTGCACATCCGGGTCTGCGCCATGCACAAGGAGTGCAAGTGTTAGTGCGTGCACGTGTTCCAAGTCCGAAGCGAGCCTCGCATTTTGCACCAAGTCCAACAAAGCGAGCAAGATGTGCTGCATTCGCTGTGAGAAACGGGCATTAGGGTCCAATCCATGCTGAAGAAGTACTGTCAACAGCTGTCGGATGAAGGTGAACGCACTGCGCTTGTCATCCTCCCTGTTCAGCGTGATGTACTCGCTCGCTGTGAAGACCAGCACATGCATGGGGGTCAGGTTGCTGCGTGACTTGCAGTTGGGGTTTGCTCCATACCGACACAGCAGACGCACCGAGTTGAGGTAGAACACCTTTTTGTTGTGAGAAAGAGAATGCAGCGGGTCCTTGTTGATGAGAGGCACCAGACACACCATGAGTGGCGCCGACCCATCGCGGCCAACACAGTTGGGATCACCGCCGTTTTGTAGGAGCATGTCCAGCAGCTCGTAGCGGAACTCCCAGTCACGAACGTGGCGAAGAACACATGCCAATGCACTGTTGCCCGGTCGGTTGATGCTTGGCCCGGCACCGCTCTGTAGGAGGTAGCGCACTAAATGAAGCATGTCCCACTTAGTCCACGGGCGGGGCTCCTGGTAGCCAAGCCGCGACTCCTCCAGCGCATAGCGCACAATCAGCACATGCAAGGGTGTGTTGCCCAGACTGTCGGGCTCGTTGAGAAGTTCTCGACAGCCATGGTCCTGCAGGGCCCTCAGCACTGATAGTGTCTCCTCGGCAGACTTCTTTCCCAGCAAAAGCACCACGTGGAGCACAGTCAGCTGCTGAGTTGTCGTACGAGCACTCACTTCGGCTCCGCACTGTATGAGCAACTCCAAAAACTTCTTGTCCTGGTGAGACAAAACACATTTACGTGAGCAATCAGGAGCGACACCATACGAGAACGGGGTCAATATCCAACTGCCTCTGCACTGTTTGCCTCATCTCTATCTTGCACAAAACTGGACAATTAAGAGAATGAAGAGCTTTAAAAATGGTAGATGCCAACGGCTCATATATGCTAAAGGGAGGTTGGCATATCAAATATATAGAACCATTGGTGCTGCACGTTTCAGAATTAAAACTCAATATGTAGCAGAGATAGGCAGTGTGTCAATCTTACATTTTATTTTATTTTTCTCATCATATGGTCACACAGTAATCTAACAAATTGTTATTCGTCAAGGGTGCTTCCACTGAAGACTGTGCATTACTGTAACGATAGCAGGATTTCAGGATTCCTTTAACTTTATCATGCGCCTCAGTAAGTCGCACTAGGCAGAATGGACTTGGAGACATTGATTGGCAGTGTCGTAGTCCAAGGGCTGACAGGGACAGAGGTCCTTAATTCAGTTTGAGCTCAGAGAGTGCACGAGTGCAAAAGAGCGTGCAAGAAAGCGTGCAAAGAATTGGACAGAGCTCGACAGACGAGAAGAGGCTGCACTTGAAGCAGTACGGAAAGAGACATGCGAAGCCCTAACCTTCTCAAAGCCAATTACTTCTGTTGATTTGACATAGTAATTCTGCCTGGCAGTTTTGATTTATTGAAGCCCTCGCACATTCAATATGGCAACCACTGTGAGAAGGATCCACATTGAAGCGTACAGGCTGTGTACATTATATTCACGATGCTGGGGGCACAGGAACATATAGGCAGAACAGCTGTGATCTGACAGTAACAGCCAAATTGTGCTGTGCTTGATCGACTGCCGTGGACAATACCACAATGACAGCAGTCTAACAGCAGCACAGTAGACAACTCAAGAAACACATTCTTGCACATGATTCATGCACTGCCGTCAGCATGGGGAAGCTTCCAGGTGGGATGACGTTATTTCACATTTCTGTCTGCTTGTGCCTTCACTATCATTAGCCTCTTTACACGTCTATTGCTGGATGAGGGTCTCACCCAGTGGTCTTCAGTTACCACAGCCATGTGTCAGCTGGCTGCATCTCATGCCTGCAAACTCCTTAATATGATCACCAACTTAATTCCTTTGCAGTCATTGGCCGCATTTACTTTCCCTTGAGACCTACTCTGTTGCTTTCATAGTCCACTGATTGCTGTATACTTTGCATGACCTGCCCAGCTTTACTTATCACTTAATCTCAACTGGGGCATCAGCTTGCCTGCATTTGCTCTCTTATTCGAACTGCTGCCTCCCTGTCTCCCACTGTACCACCTATTAATATGGGGTTTTTTCATTTTTGCATGTTATTTAGTTTCTTCTCAAGTTTCTTTAGTATATTCCGAGTTGAGGCCACATGGTGCAATACTGGCAGAATGCATTGATTGTTTACTTTTCAAGAATATCAGCTGTTGTTCGCTGACTGGAGAATGTCAGCCTCATGTGCTCTAGCCCATTCTCATTCATACAGAGATTTGCTTTTCGTGGCCTGGGTCTCCTGTATCTATTTGGCCTTATCGTTGCTTAAAAAAGAAGTGCTTGCCTCAAGTTGAACGGGCTATCAGTGTTTTATGAAGCTTATGTCTGTAAGAGAACTATTACTGAAGCACAATTTGCATTGCTTAAGCATGAACTCTTAAAGATTAGTTTTCGGCTAAGAATATGACTATTGAGAAGCAACTGTGATAGATAATAAACAACAATAACTTTAAATGTAATGCCAGTAAAGATGCCACCACGTGATCACTATTGTTGACCTAATTGAGTGTGCCACATCTGTAAAATGAGGTTCATGGTAACAGCAATCTAGTAACCAAGGCAACTGCAATCCAGCCATTGTGGCACCTCTAGCAGGTAGAGCACACTGGCTGATCTCCCTATCATTCCCCCTCATTGTTATCTCTCCAGAAAGTGGAGCTGTATCAACACTGGAGGGACACTAAAGGCAAATATTGACAAGCTAAAGTGATAGATTAGTGCTCAAGAATCTCTAAGGTGTCAATATTATCACGAACAGAGCCTAAATAATCGAGAAATTGAGGTAAATGCAGGACATGATTAGAGACTCCCCCGGAATGTTCAAGTACTTGCCCGATGACAAAAGCATTCCTCAGTTAAGTTCTATCAATAGTAGAGAACCATTCGTTGCAAAAAACATCCTTGTATTGTATAACAAGACGAAATTAAAGGGTACCTGTCCAGTCCTATTTCATTTTTAAAAAACGAACTAATTGAAATTACCCTTGAACGATGCGGGCGATTGAAAGGTTTCAGTTTCGCTAGCCTCTGCGCCGCCCAGGCTTTTGCGTTTCAGTAGTTTCGTTATCGCATAGTGCTGCGCTGATTTTGGTGGATTGCGAAACTCGCACAAACTGCAAGTAGCAGAGAATTCAACTTCTGTGTGATGTCACAGGATGCTCGAATGGTCTGTTCCACTTGTCCAAAACGCAGCCGTAGCGGCGAATCCACCGCTCTGGCTTGGCTAGGTATCACAGTCTGTCAAGTGCCGTTATACTCACCGACGGCAGCAAAGGGTGGTGATGGCTTATGCTACGTCACCACTCCCCCGGTTAGGTAGCAGGAGATTTGAATTTCTAAAAAGGTATTCGGACCCTTCAGATGCAATTTTCTCGTAAACTAAGTATTTTCTTGGTACGAAACAAGCGTTGCGAGGTTTCTGGAATGGTATTTAAACATTTCACATCGATTTAGTATTTTCCTTTAGTGTCCCTTTAAGAATCATGTAACAAGAGTATCAGAGGGATTCACTTCAAGGCTTGAAGAAGCTTGAAAGAGGCTAAGAACGAAGCAAACATCACAGAATGCAGACCTGAAGTGCAGCCTGGTGGATGGGGTAGTACTCATCATAGCACTGATTGAGCTCCTCGGAGCGTTCGGCAACAAGAAAGCGGACACAATTCCAGGCACCCCGCTCGCAAGCCAGATGCAGCAAGGGCCGCTTCTGCTGCCAGGGAAGCCAGCTGTCTTCCCCTTGAGCCAACAAGAGCTCTAAGATGTCTGAATGGTCTCCGTCGATGGCATAGTACTCAGCAGACTGAAGGCGCTCAGAGTAGCGGTCAGAAGACGGACCAGTGCCTCCCACTGAACTGCAAAGCTCGCACACCTGGTATGCAGAGGGACAGAGAATGAACACAAGGCTTTTGTCAGTAACTGCTAATGCAATGGATGGATGTCTGTTTAGGAAACACAGGCATCATTATAGGTTGATAGCTACAGATGAAAAGAAATATACCATTAGTTCGCAACCTTTCAATCATAACATGGCTCAGACTTAAGTAACACACCGCTCACTATCCCATGTTTTCCTCAAGAGGTATTTCTCCATTAGCATCACAAGAGAAAACAGTCACTCGAGGCTTATCCTGCTGCATAATAGAAAATAGCTTGTGGTCTTTTGACAGAGGCTTCAGAGTGCCTCAGGGTTGAGTTTCAACATTTATCTCTGTGCATGGCGAGAACTTAGGAAGTTAGGAAAGCATCTTCAAAAAAATGTACATTTTTCCATGCCTGAATATGCCCCAAGTGTTTAGATGTGGTCACATTTAATATTGGTATTAAAATGAATAAGAGCAAGAGAACAATTTCACATGCCAATTTTAATATATATCATATCTGGCTATATAACAGACCGATCTTCCATGTAAGAGTACCTAGCACTCCAGTAAGAATAGTTAATCAGTGCATAGCCACAACAATGAAATCTTAAAGAAACTAAATGAACATCTGTAGACGACCACATTCAGACTGCATACAAAGCAATAAACAAGAGGCAATAAATGTGATCAACAACATCAAGTACCAGCCAATGGTGCTACATTTGATAATGCATTAGCACTGAAAACAGTAAGCTGCTTTTCTATACATTCTACTAAGAGCAGTAAAAACAAGGTAGAAAAAGGTGGTCTGATGCTTAATTTTGATAGCACAATGTAAATGCGGTAGACTCCAGTTAAACGAAACTCGCTTGAATGGAAATGCTGGATAAATGGAATGAGTGTACCAAGTTTGGTTGGCTACCGATAGGCACAATGTTAATGAGCATTGGTTAAATGGAAAGATTCTTCTTGTGAACTCCAGTAACAAAGAACTGGAACCAAAACGACCACCTAACTCATCGATTATCATATCCCATATGAAACGGGATAAGTCCTAAAACCATGTCCAATGGTCATGTTAAACAGTCAGGCAAATAAAATCCATAGGGCATTTGCACTGCTGTGGCATCAACAACTTCTCCATGGTGTTCACATGTCATATATTTCATGTTTCTTTGTACCTAGGCAAGGAAGTGATCCCTGACGAAGATGATGGCACTACCAAAATGGAAAGACTTTACAGCTAGATTGACACTGCAGGTTCTTTCATGCAGCAGGAATACCACTAAAGTTTCCCTTGCTCGAATGTTAGGAACAAGGGCTTCACTTACTATTTGCTATTATTGATATTATTGTGACAAAAAAACATTCTTCTAGTGTATTTCAGTGGGCATTACTGATTGAAAGAAATGCAGTTGACAGTCTGCAGCGCTATTTTGAATGGCACAATTCTTGGAGAAGCTTTTAAGAATGAACACATACCTCTGTGCAAAATAAGCTACAATACTCAAAGCAGAGAACAATAACTTCAATTTTTTTGCTGCAATAGGATAATAGAATCAATGCATTTTAATTAAAACTGTTGTTAGTGATGTCCGAGTCCCTCATCTAAATGAAACTTTAGATGAACGGAACACATTTTCCATCCTTTGAGTTCTATTTAAGTGGAGTCGACTGTAAAGTAAGCTAAATAATAGCTATCCAGATGAAAATAATTCACCAGTTCAATTGAATCATAGTCTAGTTTGGATTATTGAATTATTGTGAAATTACCAGCTTCTGCCAGCTGGCGTTCTGGCTGGTATTTATTGGTAGTAAACGACCGAAAATGAATTTCAGATCAGCTAGTTTTATATAAACGTTTTCACCTGGCATATTATTTAATAAAATGGTCATATCACAAAGCCACACTAGCAGTTCTTGCCACATTTCCAATTGTTGAGCCATTATTCACATCTCTGCTCCTAGCAAGGATTTTGGTGGTGTTTATGACGCCCAAACCATTTCGTTCATTTCAAGAATACCAAAAATTTACGATCCTCCTGAATACTAATTATCCCACAACAGCAGTTTCTTTTTCTCAGAAGAGAAGCTGAGCTTAACTTACTTGATTATGTGGACCTGGGAAGCACATCCGTGCCTCAGTGTCAACACGAGCCCCATGCTTTAGCAGCAGCTCAACGATTTCTTCGTTGCCTTGCAGGGCGGCAATGTGTAGCGGCAGGCTGCAGACCCCACGGTTTACATCGCATCCTCGTCCCAGGATCCAACGCACCAGCTCCACACAGTTGAAGCCAATGGCACGCTGAAGTAGATTGTAGTTGTCCGGACCCACCACTGACAAGATGTTTTCACCCTAAGATGGAGATGTGCATATTTGCAGTAACCACATGGATGGTAACCTAAGTTCGGTGTAGTGCGATACTGCGTTGCTATCGATGCTCTGTCATTGTCACTGGGAGCCAATCAACCAACACTTTCTGTATCGTGCAACACTCAAAGTATTGCGGTAGGAGCATAAAATTTTTATTTTTAATGCAATTGCGAACAAACTCATGTGATTAAGCAGTGCATAATATTTTCAAATTCCTTACTTCATTCTAACTTTTGCTTTCTAATTCCATCCATCCTTCTCTTCCATTTCCATTTTGACATGACAAAAATAACAAGCACAGGCTCAGTAACGCAGTTCTACAACTCTTTCTGCTGTTTATGACACCTACTGGTCGGTTTATATCATTGCATAACTTACGAAGGGATCCGGAAGCTTTTTTCACTGAAACTTTGGCCAGTTGTCATCAAAGAATTCCATAATAATTTGTGTGATGAAAGTATGGTAATACTACACATTCATCTGCCATCAGAATGACAAACAGAAAATGAAGCTTTAGATTGACATTATGCAGACAGCATACTTTATTTATTTATTTATCTTATTTTATTTATTCATACGGTCAGCACATACCAAGACAGGAGTTGCGGCTACATTGCTGTCGCGTACAAACTAAACATAGTACATGTTTATACAGTTCTACAGAAAGCAATCAGGTTAGAAAGAAACAACATATAAACATATATGAAAACAATAAATCACATGAGTTACGATTAACATGTGTATATTGCTATAACTAAAAAGAAGTGATGTGCCATACAGCTGCAACCGAAAACAGCTAACAATAAAACATATTTTCAACAGCTTACAAATAATTGGTAACAGCATTTTCAAAATGCTTTTAAATCGGGACAATCTACTATCTCTTGTGGCAAGTTGTTCCAATTCTCTATGCTTCGAACCAAGAATGAATGTTTAAATGATTCTGTTCTATAATTAAATGGTTTAATATGTTTTGAATGCTTTGTTCTGTGCCTAGCAGGATTTTTTACTGTGATGTGTTTTTCTAAGTCTGCTTTATAGTCCTCGCTTAATATGTGAAAAAAGAATGTCAGCGTGTTAAACTTCATTTTTTGCTTGACAGCCATGAGACCAGCTCTGCTTCCAAGTTCGGTGATGGACTGGGTTCTAGCATATGTGCTAAAGATAAACCTCAAAGCCTTATTTTGCACGCGCTCACATTTTGAGCGTACGGCTCCCACACATGACTTGGATAAGTTATTACAGGAAGTAAAATAATTTTGTAAGCCACTGATTTTACCTCTGGAGTAGCGTTGTGAAGTTTTCGTCAGAATGACCAAAGTTTATGCATGGCCTTATTACAAACATTGTCAACATGTACTGACAAGTTCAAATCATACGTGAGATTAATCCCTAGGCACTTAAGTTCCCTAACCTCCGCTAATTCTGCTCTGCTGATGTAGGAAAAATTAACAGATCTTTTTTACACATCATACGCATACAAACAGTTTTTGATGCCTTCAGCTCCATTTGCCACTTGCCACACCAGAGACTGACTTTTTGTAAATGGTTACTAAGTTCCTGTTGGTCATTAAGGATGCATATTTCAATTCACACAATGGTGTCAACTGCATAATATTTTATGGCTATTTGGGGTGAAAAAACCTGTGCCCATATCACTAATTTAAATGGATAAAAGAAGAGGGCCTACAACAGACCTTTGTGGCACACCCGATTGAACTGATGTATTGGTACTGCAAACAAAATTTAATGAAACAAATGGTTCCCTTTCTGATAAATATGCCTCTATCCATTCTAATAGCTGAGCCTTACCTAGAAATCGAGACAGCTTCATAAGCAGCTTCTTGTGGGATATTCTATCAAATGCTTTGTGGAAATCAATAAAGATAATATCTATTTGACCCTTTCCATCAATACATTCACCGATTTCATGTGTAACTTCAGTGAGAATAGCAACTGTCAAGTACCCTCGTTAGTCACCACGCTGATTTTTACCCAAAATGTCATTTCCTGCCACACATTTCATTAGGTGCGTTGTTAAAATGTGCTCCAGCGTTTTGCAGCATGTACTTGTCAATGAGATTGCCAGTATTTAGTGACATCATGTTTGGAACCCTGTTTGTGTATTGGTACTATCTTAGCCCGCTTCCAGTCTCTCAGAACTTTCGCGATTTCTAGAGATTTAGTATAAATATCGAAAAGAAAGAATGAGCACCACTCAGCATAATGCTTTAAAGAAGCGTTAGGAATTTGATCAGGGTCAGGACATCTTTTCTCACCTAGTTTAAGAAGCACATTCAGAATGCCATTTTGTCTAATAGTTAGTTCAAATGGAGATTGGTTGATGGAAAGCAGTGTGTGTTTGGGGTGTAAAACTATCATTTCATGTGAAAACTGATTCAAAATATTCTTTTATCAGCTGTACCGCTAGTTTATTTATCCTTTGTACAATTCTCATATTTGGTAGCTTTTGGCAATTTTACTGCTACATAGTATTAGCATTGTAGAGAGGCGCAGAAGTGTTCAGATTTTATGTGCACGCTTATGCTGAAATCCCACAAGTTCCACGTATGGACACTGTTGTGACATTTCCGTCTAAGTACATTAATGAAGTCTCTGGTACTTAAGCAGTGCCAACATACCTTTGGTATCTGCACAAGATAACTTTCTATTGATGACCAGTGGATGTGAGATGCCTCTCTGGAGCGCATCTCCTCAAGCAATGCCAGGACAACTCGGCGTGTGCCCTCAGACGCACCTGGTGACAACAAGTGTCCCCCCGTCTGAAAGAAGCTGCTCACTAGTGCACCCATCCTGCAGGAGTAGTAAACAGTTGAAAAAACACATAGTCAGCAGCTAAACAAATCTTAGGCTCTGTCTATAGCCAACTTCAAGTAATGCATGTAGTGGCAAATGCCTCTTGAATGGAATATCTTTACAAGGGCCAGCAAATCACCAAGTCCAGTTGTTCCCCCTTGGGTACATGTCCGTGCCTTCACCAAGCCAGTTGTTTCTGTTTCACTAAATCAAAACCAATTAGCCCATCTCTTTACTCTTTCCACTTTTGCATTGCTCAGACAGTGCACGACCGTAATTTGAAAGAGTTGAGAAGTGTCTTGCTCGCAAGGCACAAGTGATGCCCCTTCATAAAATGTTCCATACTGATGTCACATGCAATCGCATAAATCTGACTGAGATCAAATTTCTCCATCGCGATTGGCTCCATTGTGAAGGCGGAGGAAGGGAGTCAACCACAATTTCGAAGTTCTATCCGAATAGGGCTAAATTGCAATAAAAAATGTCACATGTGCTACCAGTATAACACAAACTTCAGTGATGCACTCTCTCAGCTGTGGCACATATATTGTATGGTTCACACTCTTAGAAGGAATGAAAAGAGACTCTATGGATGCACTGAGAGGCCAGGGTAATCCCTCTATTAATAACTTTTCAGAGTCCCCCATATTACTGTGCACATAACTGTGTGGCAAGCTGTTTTCTCAGCATCCCCACAGCAGCCAACCTTGGCTGTACAGGTATGTGGTGCATGACAATGCCATGTTATTTGTTGCTTAATCACAGGGGCAGCTTCTCCTTGTGCATGTGCGATAAGCAAGGGGACTACATCCAGCCACACTGCACATGTGGAGATCAGACTCGGCGCCTTCTTTGGGGAGGAGCTTCTCCTGCATTCTTCATCAGTCACTGAAATAATGTTTCACAGTTGGCAGTACTGTGACAGTCCTGTTTCAACTCATAGAATAGTTCTAGTCCTATGTATTAACATTCCCTTTATTATTTGTGCTCATATAGAAAGGCATCAGCCAGCATGTGATATTTGGACTACCCCTACACATCTGCCTATCACGGCTTTTGTACAAAAGCTTAGGAGTACGTAAGCTGAATTCATAGTAAGTCACAAAACCAAGCAGAAGTGACAGCTGCACAATGCTGTCACCACTGGTCTCTGCCCTGCACAACAGGCACAAGAGACAATGGAATGGCATTACTTAATAACTGGTGAGTGAGAGAAATTTTCTGTTAGTACTCAGTGCTGAACTAGAGCAACTTATAATAGTACAATTAAACCTTGCCATAATGAAGTCAAAGGGACCTGAAAGTTACTTCCCTTAATCTAATAAAACACTTAATACACTTGAAAATAGCATTAAATTTATTCAAGAACCATTAAAGATGCAATTTTTGCTTGTGTATGTATTTACCATAGCAAGCCCATTGAGCATGCTTAGTGTTTTTTCATCACAGCAGCAGACCTTTTTAATTAAGTTAATGGCATCAGCCACATGAATTGACATTCCACATGCTCATATTTTACCCATATTTCCCCACCAAGTTATTTTATTTGTGCAATACGTTGAGTTCACTTTGCTGTTTTGAGATTTTCAATGCATTAGGCTCGATGAATAAGTGTCAATTAATGAAAATCACGTTAAACTGAAGATTGCATGCACCAAATTGGGTTTCATTACATAGAGATTTAACTATTCATTCTCACGTTACGAGACATGGTATTTCTGCGTACCATAAAATACAAATGGCTGCACATTTACCATGGGCAGATTTCTGCCTCACAGACATCTCGAATTTGACCATAACAATTGCAACAACAGCAAATATATTGGTATCTAAGTATGGATGAAGAAGTTGTAATGGTTCTCTACTTGCTATTGAATCTAATACGATATTTTAACACCAGTTTTAATTTTGCTTCATGCTCAAATACGCACTGTCCAACTGATTACTAATTATTCACACACGATCGTTCTTTCCCACGCAGCTCTTGTTTTTTAATGCAAAAGATGCGGGCAGTGACATAAAAGCACCTTTGTATGACCAGCATGTATCTCACAGTCATGTTTCCACATTAACGCACCAAGTAGTCATGAAAGTGCATGTACTTCCGCGGGCAAGGTTCTCTTTCAAACTGATTATACACTATAGCTGTTCAGCTATAGTGCAAAATATGTCAGAAATGGTAGTGAACGGCTAGAATACCCCGAGTGCTCGACCTCACCTGAGTACTAAGGTGAGGTAGCTGATTTTTTTTCTTTTTTTTTTTTAAGATAGGCTAGCAGAAACTAAAGTGCTTTCTGTTTCGCCACAGTTAATGCGCAGAGCAAGGGACGCGTCTGGGAAGAAGTTGGCTGATAATGTACCACGTCAAGTAGACAAGAAAAAGTGCGAGCGCGGACGATGAGCAGCCTAAACCAACCTGCGGACCAGCCTCAGGGTGCAGCAGCCCGAGGGAGGTGCGTCTCTCCTACGGCGATCCAATGCGGCTGCCGCAAACACCACTCCACCTCGATACACCCACCGCGCAGCACGCGCGCGACGGCGGTCCGGTAAAGTTTTCACAAGTGACGGAAACACACACTGGGCAAAGCTGACCCTAGTCGCACCTAGAAATTCGTTCTGGTCTTTATCGCGAAACTCGAAACGTCCGCAGCACCCGACATCAGCCGAATGGCCCCGGTGTGCACTATACCGATCAAGAGCATCCAAGGCGACTGGCCTGACCGTCAAGCAGGCACGTCATCGGTCAAGCGATGGCACCAGCTGTAGTAGCAACATACGCCAGTAGCTTGAACGACGCACAGCACTGAAAGAGCGCGCACTCGCACGTAAGGCGCGCCTGCCCATGCGACGCTCGCGCGTACAGCGTAGTGGGTACTTCCGACGGCGAAACGAAAGCCGGATCGCCGCTTTCGCTTCGCACACACGTTCCACGTTTTAGTTAACACTGCTGCTTAGTCCATGGAAGCATATCCCCGCCGCTTCCGGCCTAAGCTTCTCTCTCTCTCTGCCGTTTGATACCGCAGGGCCGTCGATCCCGAACTGGGTTGTCGGTGCGCAATCAAAGAAGTGGCGCACAGACACCTCGACTGGCGGCACGGTGCGCGAGGGCGATGAGTGTTGAGCAATTGAAGTGCGCAGTGCTTTCTACGTTTTCAGTACTTCGGCGTGCACAGCGCTCGTGCAGTCGATAGCATCTTCATCCGGTAGCAAGGCGCCCGGACTAACAATCACTAGCAGCGGAGTGCCAAGGAACTTGGCCGACTTGACGTCCAGCGTCGCGCAGCACCTTGGCAGCACAAGCCAGCAGCAACAACTCGTCGTGCCAGATTTACAGCCAGCAGCTGTTTCTCCAGCTAGCCAGGGTGTTATCAGTACCGGACAGCTGAATCCTAAGCATAATTGGTTGGGAAACGTCTAGGAATCTAGCGATGGTGCAAGTGCGCTCCGACGATCGCGCTTTCGCTGTCTCTCGACAACACCCACCCTCCGCAGCTGTTGTGGGCTCTGCCGCTGACATTTAGGAAGCTCGTTTATTTCCAGGAGTTAAGTGGCGCCGCCTAACGCAATCGCCAATACGTTTCCGGATCTTCATTCCACCGCGATACTCATTGCTAACTTTCCGCGATTCTGTCTATAGAAATGTAGTGGTATATAGCTCATTAATTTACTGAAGCTGCAACAACCACGGCATAGCTCAAGCGCAGCGGCAATCTATCAAGCAGTATTATGGCGGTAAATTTGAACGTGGTGCAAAAGATGACTGTTTTCATTCTTTATAAAATAATGCTGTACAGCAGGCTTCCGCTAATTCGATTTTGGTTAATTCATTTTTTTCGGTTAATTCGATCCTGGCCAGCGCCCATGCATTTCTGTGGCGCCAAAATTTTATTTCGATCCTAATGTTGGCCTTCACCGGATAATTCGAACTTGACGCGTCTGAACTCTATGCTGACCCTAATATCGACCCCTACATTTAGGGGCAGCGTCTGTCTCGGCGGAACTTATGGGGCAGCGAATGTGTTGAACACACGCCATCTACTGTCGAAAACGCATATTGATGCGAAAGTGTCAAATAGCCCATTGAGCAAAGAAGCCGGCGTCTGTATAGTCTGTAGCAGCGAAACGGCACCTGAAATCCCATTGGCTGCGACGCCACGTCACGAGCCCGCCTCGACGGAGCAAAGCGGGCGAAAGGGAACACCTGCTGCAGCGCCGGGGCGCCAGGTGTTGCGTTAGGGGAGAGGGTATACCCGCAACGCCACGTCAGCCTCGCTCTCGAAAGCTGGCGCGCGGTTCGTATCTCTCTCTCTCACCCCCACTGGACTTAGTTGCTGCGCGCGCCTGCCGGCCTTGGTTGCCGCTGCTGCTTCCTCGGTCTCCCGTCGCACAGGACGTCGGTGACACGCGGCGTTGTCACCGCAGGCTGCTGCTGCTTGCCGGCTCGGGCAGAAAGTACCGCTATGGCACATTCCTCGTAGCGCAAAACTCGAAGGGCCGCTCATTGACGTTCAAGTGGACATCAATGCTTCCGCATTCACAGCTCATAAGAAGTGCTTAGGTAGCCTGGGATTTTTTTCTTTTCCGGCTCCTCCCAAGGTAGATTTTCGAGCAATAATCGTAGCACACAATGCCTGATTACGGTATTCACCCGATTCTAACATGTGCTTTTTTTTTACTTCAGACATGTGCCTTCCTTTAAAAGGAAAATTGGGCCGAAAATTGCCTGCGTGGTGCATTCGGACGATACCAAATCCGCCTGCACGACGTTCGTATGCTTTACCGCGTGCTACTGATGTATTGCGGCGAAGCTGACTTTAGAAAATCGGCCACCCGTTGTGCAAAACTTTTTTCGCTAAAGAGTCGGGTGCGCGTTACATTTCCACTTTCTTTAGAACAATTAATGTCATTTCTACGTTGCTTTTCTGCTTATGACCGAAAGAAAGTGGGTGCGCGTATGATTCGGGGGCAAATTAGAATCAGGAAAATGTTGCCAAATGAACCAACTGTTTTTTTTTCTTTAATTCAACCCGCCGGATAATTCGATCCATTTCGTCGGTTCCGTAAGGGCCGAATGAATGGAAGTCGACTGTACAATTTTATTCGCAAAGAAGAAAAAGAATAGCCAGAATGACAATGGTTGTAGTTCATGTTTATTTAATGATCACCATAACTACTCTGATGTCTTCTCTTCGTGCTGACTACCGCTTAAGCCTGAAAAAAAGTGAATCATAAAAGAATGTCAGAAAGGGACAGATTACAATCTAAGCTATCAAATACCATTTCATAAAAGGCATTTTTCTAATCTCTAGCTGTCTCGTTAAATAGCTTGCACCAATTTCATCAAATCTCAAATGCAATGTAATATGTCTCATTGCCCATCAACAGAGCCTTGAGCAAATATATATACTGTCTCATATACCAGCCCTACCATGCCTACAGTATAATCTATCTGAACTTTACTTCACCTTACCTAACCATGTGACCAAATAAAAACATGCCCATGTATACGCTTGTACATGAACAGGTGCCCATTCTACCTAAAATACAAAATATAATTGTTCAAATATATGTTACGTTGTACCATGTTTACCAATGTCATAAACAAATGAACAAATTTGATGGCATATTTTATAGCTCTTAAGTGCTATTTTCACTAATACGTAATGCACAAGTAGTGCGTAAAACAACCTGTAAACAGGAACAGGTGTGTGGGCATCTGAAAAGTGGTACTTGCTGATAAACCGATAATAGAGATTTAACTTGTCCATAAACATATTACTCATAACAGAATACCGGGTTACCGGAGATGTGGATGGCAATAGTAGCACTGCGAATGACATCTTGTGACACTTTTTCCAATGGCAATGTGGCAGCCAAACGTTCTTATGTAATACAGGTGTTTTCGTTTGTGAAGGATACAAAAACTAACTGCATGTAGATGATTATGTCACTCACAGCACTTTCCAGCAACAGCTCAGTAGAATATGGCAGGCCATTCCAATAACACCCTTGTGCCATTCTCTGGTTAAACTACAACCTACAGAGTTCCGAGACTGAGTCCACGAAAAAAATGCGTTCAACATTGAAATAATTTGTGCAGCACCCCTTCGAAATAGTCTATACACAGCTTCCAACGCTACTTGAGGTCTTGGAAACAGTTGGAAAATGCTTCTTTTGGCAGGCCCCTCCCCCCCTGTCAGCTCCTTTGTCGTGGCATCTTGAATGGCCTCCAGGCTCCCCATCCAGCGACCTTTTAGGGCTCTCTTCACACGAAGAAATAGGAAAAAATCGCATGGAGAGAGGTCAAGCAAGTATGGCGGATGGGGAAGTACAGTAATGCTGTGCTTGGCAAGAAATTTTGTCATGCTGAGAGCAGTGCCCGGCCTTGCGTTATCGTCTGCCCTTGTGGGACAAACTCGTGGTGTATGACACCTCTGGCATAGAAAAAAAACTATCAGCATCGTCTTTGTTTTGGTCTTCTGTCGCTGCACCTTTCTCTACGCCAGAGAGCTTGTGGACCGCCATTCGGCGCTCTGCCTCTTTATTTGAGGACCGCATTGAAAACACCATGTTTCGTCTTCAGCAATGATGCTGTCAACAAATGCAGCATCCTTCTCTTCCTCAGAGAGCAAATCAGCGCTCACTGATTCTCGCATGTCCTTCTGGTCCTGTGTGAGGGAGTTCGGCACAAGTCCGGCATTCAGCTTTCGTTTCCCCGAGTTCTCACGCAAAATTTGGGGGCATGTTGCCTTACTAATGTCTAGAGCATCCGATAGCATGCAGACTGTGATTGTACGGTCTTGCTGTACGATCTCCCTGATCCGAGCCACGCTGTTTTCATTCCGTGAGGTTGCAGGGCACCCCTGCCTGCTGTGTTCTCCCCGAAACAAACCTCTTGTGCCACTCGAAAACTGACGCCCGCGATAATGTCCCGTTGCTGTAAGCGTCGCGAAGGAGCTCATACGTCTGTGTGGATGTCTTGCCAAGCTTCACACAGAATTTTATGTTTACACGCTGTTCGAGGTGGACGTCCATCTCTCCACATTCACTCACAGTAGAATGTGCAGACGACTAGCGACAACATATTTTTCTACATGTAGTGCCATTTAGCGGCTGTCACAGCAATTAACATAAATAGCTCAGGTTAGCCCGAAAAGATGGCGCTACACATACGCACCAACATTTGTTTTGGGGAATCATTTCTAGAGAAGAAAATAAATCAGACTCGAAACTCTACGGACAAAGGTTGTAGGTATTTGCCACCAATGCAATCGCTTATATAAACGTTACAGGGTTGCTCAACTCTCTCAAATACCCTGATGTTTGTCTTCCCCATGATGCTCTTGTATCTCCTAACATTCGGTTTAACTGCATAACACACGACAATTGGGAGTAGGGGTTGTAGTTTCAAGCTACAACGAGTGATGGTGCGAGTGTTGTGATGCAAATGCTGCCTGACGGCAGGATAATGTGAGCATAAGAGGAACCGAAGAGGCATTGGAAAGCGGCACTGGTATGGGCAAACATGATCACTTGGACATGGTTCCGTTTGTGTAAACTGAACCAGCGAAGACTAACAGCTTGGATGGTGTCTGGAATGGGCGAAGGTTATTCTCTTGGTATCCTTGCATGGTGAGACAAACACCCTAGCGTCCTCAGCCTGTCTTCATCGAAGAACTATTCTTTATATGTATTTTGGCTAGCTGGCATCCTTGTATAAAAGGACCAATAAATGCCCCTTTGTGTTTGCGCTACAACGCTGTCATTTCCTTGGTTAACATTAGCACCCAAGACCCCCCACCTCACCCCTGTCTTTAGAAACCTCATATTCTGTGAAGGATAATACACACATGGACAAGCTAAAGCTTTCTATTAACCTGTTTTTTCAGAGATGCTGTACACTGATGCACTGCATGTCCAATGCAGTGCATCAGTGTACAACATCACTAGCAGTTTAGCGTGCTTCGGCACATGACAACTCGCATCTATCTTTGCTGGATGGCTGGAGTTCACATAATCTGATAGTCAACTGGTACTGTAGCAAATCCAAAGAATGCGAGTTGCGGAGCTCGTCTCCAGCTATGTGTAAGCACCTGCTGTAAGCTACCGCCAGCAGGATCACAGCGCACCTGTGACCTTGCTTATAATGAAAGTACTTATTAGGCGACGGTGCTGCAGGTATTTTGGACCACATACTGACTTATTATTATTAATGCATCAGTACTCTTTACAGTGGCAAGTGTGTTTGTCCTAGCTTAAAGAGAATATTTATTTTTTACTGTTCCTTTGATTTATCTAAAACATTTCAGCAAGCTTGCATTTCTTTTTTCATCATTCAATAAAACGCTTGGCATTGCTATCTGCCTGGTTCATTCGAACATTTAGTTGCCGACAAACTTTAATACCGGTTCAAATCTCTGCAGCAGCTCACTTCTTTGATAGCGAGGTGCACGTACAATAGAGCGTATTCATTTTTATCCAAGATGAAACAGGGAAGCAAAGAAAACAATGTTGCCACATGTTCTATTCATTGATACCGATGAAAACTGTGAGCTTTCTGTGATACTTAAAATAAGAACAAATGCAACAGTGAGCACAAAACCTTCCTTTCAGGTTGCTCCTACAAGAATGCGCTTTGCTGTACAAACAAATGGGATTTGATTTCAAGAGATATTGCTGCCAATGTGCAAGCACCAGCTCTGTCAACCTACCAAGTGTACTTGCGACGAGAGCCTTGTTGGCCTGGCTTTTTGCGCTCCCTACGGCGAGGGTCCCTCGTGAGCAATCCAGCTGCATGGTAAATAACAAAGCGGGACTCAAGTTAGTAGGCTTCCGAAAAGGAAGGCATCTCAACAGTATTCCTCCTTAATCTACAACCAGAAAGAGCAACAAGTCTGCAATAAATGAACCACAACAAAACAGATGCGAGACTTTTGCTTCATTCTGTGCTGTGGTGAGGTGCAAACAAGGTATCAGGAAATTATCAATAGTCATAAGCAGCACACATATGTGACGTCTTATCCATCACTTCCTCGAGCTAAAGAAAAAAGCTACCCTCAAGCTAACTCTTGAGTCATACTAAAATGACTTGCAGTGAAGCATCACACAAATCAGAATGAACCATGACTGTGTGCTTAGACTGCCACGTTTTATTAATTGTCGACCATGCTTACTATAAACGCACACAATTATGCAGTCAGTAGCTTCAATGATTGTAAGTTGCTCATTTCTTATTTCTGCTGTTCTAAGAAAATAAACTTTGACAAACGTATGCAGAAGCTATAAAAAATTGCACTGTTGTGAACATGCGAAGAGCCATTCTTTCTCTCACCCAGCCTCATCTTTTCCACCTCCTGCTCAGAGAGGAAGCTGCGCAGGGCTAATGCCAGTCCATGGCGTATGGCATTTGCACGGACAGTTGGTCCTTCGGCGTCGTTGAGCGTGGCCTCAATGTCAACTTTCATGAGGAGTCCCGTAAACTGCAGCGGAAACATTATCTGCTCCCTGAAAAAGAATCACAAAAGATCAAAAGGGCCGAGAAAAGCCAGAGTGTGACAACGTGTAGCCAAGAATTAATGAAACTCCCCAATTCATGCTTCATCTGCCTCTCGCTTCAATGCATCTCTGAAACTTCATATTACACAGCCTCCTGTAGCAAACACGCGGGTGGAGAGCGCACATGATGCCGCGCCATCTTGACGCAGCCACTCTTTGCACATGCGGCAGATTACCTCTAAAACAGGGTACACGGGCTCCATATGCGCTCGGTCATGCACAACCATGGTCACACCGGAAAAAGGTGACACGCACCAACCTGCCCACCCCTCCCCCTTCCGCTTGCTCGTGTGGGAAGATGGCACCTATCACCTATCGGGACGCGATAGGATCTTACCATAATTCGATTTTATCACTCTTGGTTGTGGGGTGGATGATTTGAGAGCCACTTTCAGTCTGACCATTTAACCTTCTGCATCCATGGAAGTTGCCTGTTATTGCCTCAGTATTCCTTTGTGGTGATAGTGAATTTCGCTATAGTGAAATTGTGTATAAAGACAAGGTGTGCTTTGGAGAAGTTATAACAAGATAAATACTTAATTATATCGAGAATTTCGTTATAATGATGTTCTCTTATAATGAATTTTATTTATACATATTGCAGCCTTATCAGGCTATCGCAGGAGTGGGTGTGAAAAGCAGAATGACAACTAATAGTTATATTGAGGTTTAACTGTAGTATATTCCTTAATGCTCTTGGTTTCTAGTAAGATCAAAAGGTTCTACAACGCAGTGACCAAATCTGAAATTAGCAAATATGATTAAAAATTATACGGATCTCATACACTGTGGGAATCAATGTAAACAAAGTTTTCTGTGCTGTTTGCTTTGATCAATGATAATTACCAGTGATGTTGATGGCGAATGTTCACTTTCTTCCAACGTTTAGTCCAACACGAGAGTGGTTAGTTGATGTTAAATGTTACCTTGCGCGCACAAATGCTGTTTGTCTGCATGTTACACTGAACACACAGGGGAGGCATTGTTGTGTGCCATACTTCATAACCTCTGAGGGTTGAGCATATTCATTGCCTCACATGGCACATCGTGTCGTGGCAGAAGTATTAAATTTTAATTGAACTGTGAGGCTGTACATACCAATACCACAACCAGATTAATTCTGATTAATTTTGACACCATGTTGTCGTTCAATGTGTACCTAAATATAAGTGCAGGAGAGTTTCTTTATTTCGCCCCCCATCAAATGTGGCTGCTGCGGTCAGGATCAAACCCGCCACCTCGAGCAATGCCACAGCCACAAAGCTACTACGGCAGGCACAGAAGTGTTGATTTTATGTGCGACTGCTTTTGTAGTGTTGCCAAGACCCTACGGTGTGCTTTAATGCGGCGCTGCTTCTGCACGCCCTGCGTAAGTTGCCCGCTTGACAAATTTGCATGGTGTTTAATTTTTCAGAAATCATCATCATCATCATCAGCCTGGTTACGCCCACTGCAGGGCAAAGGCCTCTCCCATACTTCTCCAACAACCCCGGTCATGTACTAATTGTGGCCATGCCATCCCTGTGAACTTCTTAATCTCATCCGCCCACCTGACTTTCTGCCGCCCCCTGCTACGCTTCCCTTCCCTTGTGATACAGTCCGTAACCCTTAATGACCATCGGTTAGCTTCCCTCCTCATTACACGTCCTGCCCATGCCCATTTCTTTTTCTTGATTTCAACTAAGATGTCATTAACTCGCGTTTGTTCCCTCACCCAATCTGCTCTTTTCTTATCCCTTAACGTTACACCTATCATTCTTCTTTCCATAGCTCGTTGTGTCGTCCTCAATTTGAGTAGAACCCTTTTCGTAAGCCTCCAGGTTTCTGCCCCGTAGGTGAGTACTGGTAAGACACAGCTATTATATACTTTTCTCTTGAGGGATAACGGCAACCTGCTGTTCATAATTTGGGAATGCCTGCCAAACGCACTCCAGCCCATTCTTATTCTTCTGATTATTTCCGTCTCATGATCCGGATCCGTAGTCACTACCTGCCCTAAGTAGATGTATTCCCTTACGACTTCCAGTGCCTCGCTGCCTATTGTAAATTGCTGTTCTCTCCCGAGACTGTTAAGCATTACTTAACAAGAAATAGCAAGAAATAGCAGAAAAACAAGAAATAGCAGAAACTTATTGTACCATATCTTGAACTTAAATTTAACCCATTTGCCTGCAGCTGCTGTCATGTCTATAGTAGTAGTGTTTCCTCACCTTATCACGTCACCTTTTCCCTATCCCTCACAACCCTTGTATGGGAAATGACAGCAATGAGTAGCAAGGCTATTATTCACTTGTTTTGCCAATGCGTTGTTTCTACCCATTCTCTGCCTCCTTTCCCCCACCTTTCTATCATTCTATCTAGCTTCCCTCTGCACTTGCATGTTATTAGAAAGGTAATCACTGCAATTTCTGCCATGCTTTTGTGGAGGTCACGGATAATTACAGCTGTCAAGAGGCTAATGTGGCGATGCCCAGGGAGCTCCAGAAGGCATTGTGCATATTCGTTGCGGTGCAAAGGCCCAAACGAGTTTCTTGCGTCACCTTTCCTCTCTGCCGCGCTCCTGTCATGTGTACACACGCTCTGAACCACTCCCCAACGTGGTGTGCCAGACAGCAGCAGCAGCAGTGAGAGAGTTGAAGGAAGAGGTATAGAAAGCTTCGCTTTAAGAACTATAGTGCTGCTCCTTGACTGAACAATGTTACGCAAACATACAAGTGAGTATTTTAGTGTGTCATGGTGAAGATACACAAGTGTAAATCTGTTGATCAAAACTAAGGAAGAAAATTGTTTTTTATAATCTGATGACCTTGATGATCTGATGAATCTGATGTCGCTCAAAGTGTAGAAAACCCACCAAAATTGTCTAGTTTTGCTTATAAAAAATTTCATCAGAATTTCATGTAACCTGCATCCACTATGTATAGATAGAAACAAGCAGGAAATGAGGCATCAGTGCCATATATGTTACGTGCAATGGAGGTGCCCAATCATCACCGAAAGCAGTATTTCATCTGTAAAGCAACGTGGTTATTCAAGAGCATGATGCTGACCTGACATGACAGCAGGGGACTGCATATGATGTTATGATTTTGTGTCCATCACAGAAGGGCAGGCTCTTTAGAACAGTGCATACAGCTAAATACATCTGTACTTTGCCACAGTGAATTAGTTATGTGCAGAAAAGCATTTTCTGTGAATTGTTCACTTCAGCACAGAGGTCAAACAGCTGTGCAATGTCAGCTTACATGGAGCATGAAACCAGGCTGTCTACTACAGTGCAGTGATGTAGCGCTTTTGTATTTCATAACTGCTAAAAGCGTAACCGTTATATTAAGCAATAAACTGAAAAATGTAATTGCTGTTAAATAATGGCGCTTGATTGGATGTCAATAAGCCTCAAGAAGAAGATGCTGACCAACCTGTCTGTGACATCATCGAAGTACTCGATGCCGTGACCATGGATGTTCACTTTTCCTGTGCCATTGCCCCAGACAGTCACTTCAGCCCTCGCATGCTTTCGGGCACCTTAAAAGGGAGAGGGGGGTGTAGAGAAGGAATACAAAAGCCAATGAAAACCCAGACACTAACCTTAGCTAAAAGCCATTGTATGAGGAAGCAAATATACAGATGAACTTACCATTAGCCTTCGCATAAGGCCTGCCAGTTTCATCATATTGCAACTGCGTGTTGGGGGAAAGAAAGAGTTTTTAAAGAACTATTATCGGATCACAAAAGCTTACATGTTCTTGTGCTGCAGGTTCAATCCCAAAATTGTTACAGATTGTGCGACCCAAACAAGTCTGTGATCTTGACAAACTATTGTCTGCAATACTGTTCCAAAATATCAACAATATCAGAGCGAGCCGTCTAGTCTTGACTCCTTATCTATATGTACCATTCAGTAGCATCTACCAGAGACCTTAGACTTTCCACTTTTGCTGTGAGACTATAAGAGGTCCGCAAGAAATCAGCCAGCACACTGTTACACGCTGAAAGAGCAAAGCAACTGAACACAAGAATGAGAACATGTCTGCTTATCGCTCATATGTACAATAATCTCTTGTTATAATGAAATTATGTAATCCAACTGCAAATGGGTGCAACACTGGGCTAGTTCGCATTGCATTTCATTGTGGAAGACAGCGTGAGGAACAAGAACTGAGACACACATAACACGAGCACTTATGCAGTTTGTCTCAGTCCTTGTTTCTCACGCTGTTTTCCATAAGACACTTTATTGAAAACCTCGCTTTATTCAAAGTTTTTTGAGGTCCAGACTGTAGTGCCTGCATTTTATACTGAATTATTTCAAGTGCTGTAGCCCCATACTAAGGAATACAAATTGGCAAATCTGCCTTGCACAGTATGGTGCAGCCTATGCAGTGACCCTTCAATTCTTCCCATCAAACTCGAGAGGTAAACAGTGCCGAGGAGGTCACTCTGCCATGTGGTGGCAGCTTCTTATTTGGGTCCAACAGCATCATGTTATGATAACCAATAGACAAGGCTGCTGCTCACAAGTGTCAGCAGAGTTTCTACTCTGTCACATCCCTATTATCAAGCATGGATGTGTTTCAGCATACATTTTTGCAGGCTCCCACCAGTTGGAGCGCACATCCCAGCCTTCTATGACTTTTTTGGAGCCGTTCCTTTGTTTTTTTGACAAAATGACATTTATAACGAAGTAGATTTTCTGTCTCAATTACTTAGTTATATTGAATATTTATCGTACGTCCCTTTTTACCTCAAAGCATAATTTGTTCTTCAGCTAGTCGCGCAAGGGTTCCCTGCTAAAAGGGCGGCCACAGTTTTGTTTCCTCAAGAGGAAGGAGGCACAGCAAATTTGTTGGGGTGGCCTTCAAGGCATGTGCCTCAAAATTTAGGCAAAGTTCATATATGCAGTTGACACTAGTGCAGCCAGTTGGCGGACATGTCATGTGAGCTTCTTGTAACAGCTTGGAATTCAAATTCAAATTTTATTTTCCAGAACAAAGTGGGCTGGAGGGATGCAAGAAGCTGTCGCAGCAGTTTGACAAAGGTCCTGGGTAAATTACATGGCCGTGGAATTCGCAAATACATGACTTCATTTTCAGCACGAAACACAGAGAAATAAATGCATGTAACAAAAGGTATCTTCAACAATGTGTTGAAATTTCAATTCAAAAGCCAATATCACATGATAAATGGGCCACGATTTACGACATGGTGTGTAAAGACTGCAACAATCCCTGCACAGAAATCTCGCCAAAGGCAGTGAGCAGCACAGAACAGGGAAAATAAAGGTCTGTCAGGAAACTAAACACTGTGGAATGAGCCAGGGCTATCTATATGAGTCAAAAATGTGTGGTGCACCAAACCATGCACACAACTGCATTCAAGCAGCTATGCCCAAGTTGAGCTTATGAAGAGTGTCTGGAGAATAGATTATAAAGTTTACTACGAGAATGTAGTGGCTCCAAACTTGACAATGATGAACAGTACAGATTCTTGGGCAAATGAATGGGAGAAAAGCTTTTTTTTTTTTTTACCAAAGGTTTAACTACATATTGAAGGTAGGCTTAAACCTGGCTAACCTTTCAGAACCATCCACATACAACACATAATACTTACAGACCTATTCGGAAACTTATCCCAACTACCCTCAATACACTGATAACAAATATGTGCAGGACCTAAGTGCATACCGGCGGTATCTCCTCTCGAACAAGTGTAGATATCCTCGGTTTTCTGTAACGCATGATGAATTCTTTGGCTTGCGATGAGTAGGGGTGTTCCACTAATCGATCTAGGGTCTTCACGAAGTACTCATACTGGGAAAGAAAAAAAAAGCAGAGAAAGAAACACTCCTGTGAAATGTAGTAGCATTTGCATTTACATAAGCACAGGTAACACAGAGGAGCTCAGCTTGATTTTAAGTTTGTTGTGTTGGTTATAAGTAAAAAGACAGAATATGCAATTAGGATGAAGAAAACAGGAGCAGTGGGTCCTTTTACTCTGAAATGTACTTACGTCCCCTGTTGAGTTGTATTGCCCACAACCATATACATTTGTACCTGCTCAAATACACCTATTAAATCTTGCTGCTTAACTGCTATGCTGGTAGAGTGTCGGACCAACATTTTTTTTGTTCCGGTTTTTGTTTCGGTTCACCAGAAACTGTTCATAACAACAAGGAAATTTGGCAGGAGTGGAAGGGCACGTGCCATGCATGCCACTCCCTGGCTATGCCAATGCCCTGATGCAATACGCTGAAGATCATGCTAACAGTGCGGCTACTTTTAAAATCACACAAAGATGGTGTGCACGAACAAATGAAGTAGTGTAGCTGACCCATAATGCAGGCAATGCATGGATGAAAAGTTTCAGAAAAAGTGGCCAACCTGAACCGAAAACTATTATTTTCTCCTTTTGATTCTGCTCTGTAGTAAAAAGAAACCGCGACATTCCGGTTCAGTTCCTGTTTGAGTAAAAGTAAAAATTCTTTTTCTGGTTTCCGGTTTAGGTCCAGTTCAATACCCTGTGTGTTGCAATAAGACTGCAGCGGCCATGCTGCCAAGTTGTGTACTTTCCATGAGAAACGTCACACAAAGTAATGTACAAATGAAAAAAATTTGGCAGAAGCCATCTCACAATGACTGTCGATGAATGCATTTAGCATTGAATTAATATCGGTACAAAATGTATTGCCATCGTCGAAACGAGTTATGTATGAGGTGTGTACTGCAGCAAGACTCCTCTTTCGTGCTTCACAAGAACACTCAATCTAGCGGCGCAGCTGCGAAGCCTGCACATGACCTATGAAATGCATGACACGACAATACGTGCAAACACTGAGAAATGCGTCATGCAGCAGCTGGGCTCCTCCTCATGCTTCTTTCTGAACATGCTGCGCCATCTAGTGGCGCTATGGAGAAGTTCGCACATGGCCTCCATGATGAGAGGCATGGCGTGCCAATGCGTGCGAACGCTGAGAATCGTTTCCTCGCTTGCCGCACACCCAGTGGCATGTACACAGCGACCAAAGTTGGCGAGAGGTTCCTTGAAGAACAGCACATACGTAGTGAAATCATAATTTTTGGTGTGAAAGACGTTCATTGAAAACCGGCACATACCCAGCGCACTTGTGGCACAGCCTGCTAAAGCGTCGAGTTGCTGTTGTCCTTAACCCTTTGAGGGTCGATTTTTCTCTCCATATGCGACCGCCCAGGGTCGATTTCTTTTACTGCAGATATCAACTCTTCTTAGGGATTTATTTCGAAAAAAATTTACCGCAATTTTGCTAGGGTGACTGTAAAGTCAGAAAAAAGTATTTTGCATTGGTATATATGTACTCTTCATTCATGAATAACAACAATAAGAAGGGAAATAAACTGATAAGAATTAAAAATTTGATGCCTTTTCATACTCATAGTTCAAGGCCTTGAAAATGCGCACACGAGAATATTTCGCAAGACTCAAATGTTCCTGCTCTTACACTAATATCTAGTAAGTACATCCATAGCGTAATCAAACTGAAACTGCGTAAGTGTGCACACTCAAGAAAACTGTGCGGTTGTGTGCCCATCAAAAAAGCATGTGTGACAAAATTCTGCTAATCTTCATCTTATCGCCAACCACAGGCAATTAGTTTTCGCGAGTGTTAAAAAAAATAAAAAAGAAAAGCAACGAAAATGCATGCACGGCGGCATCTTTTCTATGTGCACCCCTGTGAGCACTAAACGAGCGAGAAACAGGCGGTCGCCCTTTGAGCGATTAGTAACGAGATATCCATCAGTTTTTGCAAGCGCAAGAAGCCGAAACTGTCCGTGGAACAAAACCTGAACCGCCGGCCGCCCACGCGCGCGCCAATGCGCGAGCGGTAGTATATAGACGCGCCGGGGCAAACTAGCTCTAAAACAAACCATGCAATGAAAACCGAGAGAGGGAGGTGCGCAATAAAAATTCCCTGTACTCCCACATAGTGGCAGCACATGACAGAAAAGAAAAGGTTTGGAAATTAACGCGCTTTTTAAATGTACAGATGGCGCCGTAAATATACGGCATCGACCATTTTTGGACTTGTTCTCGGCGCCGTATATTTACATCATTGCTCAGCATCAGAGAGCTTTAAGAGATCTTTTTCGTCATTGTAGAGTGGCACATTCCTCGGTGGCACGTACCTAGTCATCCAAGTTGGCACCAAGGAGTTCATTGAAGACTGCCACATGCCTAGTGCCACACACCTACTGGCTCATACCCAGTGACCCAAGCTGGCAATTCACTGGAGACCAACACAGACCGAGTGGCACATACCGAGTGCTGCAAGTCGGCATCAAAGAGTTTCATTAACAGCGGTGCCTACCCAGTCCTGCATCTACAGGGGCCTATGTCGGCGTGAAAGAAGTCCACTGAGGAGGTGCACATATATGCACATTGCCACCTAATGAGTGACCCAAGTTGGTCTGATGGTTGGTTTCGAACGTTGTTCCCTCAGCACAGCGGCCCGGTGCGCTACCCATTTAACCAAACCATGGACTACCCAGTGGCACAGGCAGGAAGGAAAATGGTTAGATACATAGTCGACTCTCATTGTTGATGATGATGATTTGGGATTTTAATGGTGCAGCAGCCGTACAGGCCATAATGTGCCAAACACATTTTTTAGAAGTACCTTATTCATTAAAATGTGGTAAGTTTGTGTAAGTAGCCAAGTAAGAGTATAAAAGCATGAAATGCGCTACAATTTCTGTAGGGCTCCTGTGGCCTTTAAATACTTCGAAATATTTTGATGTGGCACAAGCAGCTCATCGCTCAATAAAGGCATGGGATGGAAAGGAATTCTTTGCTCGTAAAAGCATTTTAAATATACTTGTCTCCATTTTTCTAAGCTGGTACCATGTTATTAAAATGTGTAGCACATTGAAAACTTCATTGCAATGTTGGCATGTTGGTTGTGGTTTATTATTTAATAGGTAGGTAACTATGGGTCAGCCTTGTGTGACCATTTCTCAGGCGACATAGGATTATACTACGTAAAAGCTTTCTCTGTGGTGAAAACTGCACCATTCTTCCAAAACAGCTTTTACATATAAATCTTGTTATGATCTTGCTGATCCCATAGTTTCTGCCAGTGTTTTACAACTGCAGTTTTTAATGTGCATTTATAATCCTGCCAAAGTAGGTCGACATCATATGGCTCGAGATCTTTGGTGCTAGCCACTATAAAATTTGCTCTTTTGTTACCGGGGATTCCTACATGACTCGGAACCCAGCAGAAAGTGTTGTTTAAACTTCTGTTATGACATTTAGTGTAGTGATATTGTATTTTCCCCAGTAAATTATTTCTCTGCAGTACCCTAGATGTGAGAGCTTGAAGAGAGTTCGAAGAGTCACTAAATATGACAGATTGCTAAATTCCTTTTTTCAGGGTGTCTTCAAGAGCTGACAAGATGGCTTGAGTTCTGCAGTAAACACAGTAGCATGACTAGAAAGTCTAATTTGTCTTTCAAAATGATTTGATGTGACTGAAGCACCTACATTATCATGGCTCTTTGATCTGTCTGTAAAATATTTAGTGTTTAAATTATATTCCAATTCTATTTCAAAATATTCACTTAGTAAAGCCTCTCTTGGTAAAGATTGTTTCCTGTTTTTCGTTAACCTGAAGTCGCATTGGGCATGCTTCACCTTCCAAGGAGCAAAAGGAGGTTCATCCTGTAAAAATGCTTTTTTGCATATCTCCTGACATAGGTCCACGTTGAGTTTTTGGTATCTGATAAAAAGGATGGAATGACTACTGGTCTGCTGCTAAAATGTGTTACTAAGCGCAGACATGTAAATCATATTCTACAAGGGTGCGTTGAGCCTGACAAAACCCTCATTATGTATGTGTTTCCAAAAAATAGTCTTCTGTGTTCCAAAGACAACTGGTTTGTTTCTGCATACAAGTTTTGTATGGGGGACATTCGAAAAGCACCAGAAAACAGGTGTAGTCCAAGATGGTGCACTGGGTCAAGAGCATCCAACGCACACTTTCGAGCTGAGCCATACACAAAGCATCCATAGTCCAACTGCGACCAGGCAACTGTATTGTATATACAAAGCAGGCGTGTTTTATCTGAACCCCATGATTGGTGGGATAGGTGTTTTATTAGATTTATGGATTTGAAAAATTTCTGCTTTGCATAAGCAATGTGCGCTTTGTGGTTGAGCTTCTTGTCAAAGGTTACACCAAGGAATTTGTGTTCATTTTTTACTCTGATTTCTTTTCCTTTAATGTGCGATGTTGGGTCCAGTGCGAGGCCTCAGGGTACACTGAAAGGTACATGTATAGTTTTCTCCAGGCAAAATTTAAAGCCTTTTTCATTTGCCCATCGCACTATAGAGTTTACGCCTAGCTGGAGTTGGCGCTCGCAGGTAACCATGTTACAAGAGGAGCAACTAAGTTGTACGTCATCCACATATAAATAATAGATTGGGGAACACGAAATAACTGTACTTATCGAGTTGAGCTCAATTAAAAATAGTCACACTTAGTACTCCATCTTGTGGCAC